>NW_027077969.1:600000-900000 GCF_963930625.1 Muntiacus reevesi | reverse complement strand
CGTGATTTCCACGGGATTCCCACGTGATTCCCACGTGACTCCCTCGTGATTGAATCGTGATTCCCACGTGATTCCCACGTGAATGATACGTGATTCCCACGTGATTCCCACGTGATTGACTCGGGATTCCCACGAGATTCCCACGTGATTCCCACGTGATTGACGCGTGATTGACACGTGATTCCCACGTGATTCCCACGTGATTCCCACGTGATTCCCACGTGATTGACACCTGATTCCCACGTAATTCCCACGTGATTCCCACGTGATTCCCACGTTATTGGCACGAGATTCCGCCATGATTCCCACGTGATTGACACGTGATTCCCACGTGATTCCCACATGATTGACAGGTGATTCCCACGTGATTCTCACATGATTCCCACGTGATTCCCACGTGATTGACACGTGATTCACACGTGATTCACACGTGATTCCCCCGTGATTGACACGTGATTCCCACGTCATTCCCTAATGATTTTCACGTCATTCCCACGTGATTCCCAGATGATTCCAACGTGATTCCCACATGATTGACACGTAATTCCCACATGATTCCCACGTGATTGACACGTGATTCCCACATGATTGACACATGATTCCGACGTGATTCCCAAATGATTGTCACGTGATCCACACGTGATTCCCACGTAATTCCCACATGATTACCACGTGATTGACACGTGATTCACTCGTGATTCCCACATGATTCCCACGTGATTCCCTCGTGATTCCCAGGTGATTCACACGTGATTCCCAAGTTTTTCCCACGTGATTCCCACGTGATTGACACTTGATTCCCACGTGATTCCCACGTAATTCTCACGTGATTGCCACGTGAATTACACGTGATTCCCACGTGATTATCACGTGATACACATGTGATTCCCAAGTGATTGACACGTGTTTCCCACGTGCTTTCCACGTGATTCCCACGTGATTCCCAAGTGATTGACACGTGATTCCCACGTTATTCCCACGTGATTGACACGTGATTCCCACGAGATTCCCCCGAGATTCCCACGTGATTGACACGTGATTGATGCATGATGTCCAGTTGATTCCCACGTGATTGACATGTGATTGACACGTGATTCCCACGTGATTCACTCGTGATTGACAAGTGATTCCCACGTGATTTCCACGGGATTCCCACGTGATTCCCACGTGACTCCCTCGTGATTGACTCGTGATTCCCACGTGATTCCCACGTGATTCCCACGTGATTCCCCCGTGATTGACTCGGGATTCCCATGTGATTCCCACGTGATTCCCACATGATTGACACGTGATTGACACGTGATTCCCACGTGATTCCCACGTGATTCCCACGTGATTGACAACTGATTCCCACGTGATTCCCAAATGTTTGTCACGTGATTCCCACGTGATTCCCACGTGATTCCCACGTGATTCCCAAGTGATTCCCACGTGATTCCCACGTGATTGGCACGAGATTCCGACCTGATTCCCACTTGATTCCCACCTGATTGACACGTGATTCCCACGTGATTCCCACATGATTGACACGTGATTCCCACGTGATTCCCACATGATTCCCACGTGATTCCCACGTGATTGACACGTGATCCACACGTGATTCACACGTGATTCCCCCGTGATTGACACGTGATTCCCACGTGATTCCCAAGTGATTGACACGTGTTTCCCACGTGATTGACACGTGATTTCCTTGTGATTGACACGTGATTTCCTTGTGATTCCCACGTGATTCCCACGTGATTTACACGTGATTACCACGTGATTCCCCCGTGATTGACACGTGATTCCCAAGTGATTCCATCGTGATTGACACGTGATTCCCACGTGAATGCTACGTGATTTCCTTGTGATTCCCACGTGATTCCCACGTGATTTACACGTGATTACCACGTGATTCACAAATGATTGTCACGTGATTCCCACGTGATCCCACGTGATTCCCACGTGATTACCACGTGATTGACACATATTGACACGTGATTCCCACGTGATTGACACATGATTGACACGTGATTCCCACGTGATTCCCACGTGATTTACACGTGATTCCCACTTGATTCCCACGTGATTCACACGTGATTCCCTCGTGATTGACACGTGATTCCCCCGTGATTTCCACGGGATTCCCACGTGATATCCACGTGACTCCCACGTGATTGACACGTGATTCCCACGTGATTCCCACGTGATTGACTCGTGATTGGCACGTGATTCCCAAGTGATTCCCACGTGATTGATACGTGATTCCTATGTGATTGACACGTGATTCCCACATGATTCCCACGTGATTCCCATGTGATACCCATGGGATTGACACGTCATTCCGACATGATTCCCACGTGATTCCCACGTGATTGACACCTCATTCCCTCGTGATTCCCACGTGGTTCCCACGTGATTCCCAAACGATTCCCACGTGACGCCCACGTGATTGACACGTCATTCCTACGTGATTCCAACTTGATTGACACGAGATTCCCATTTGATATCCATGTGAATTAGCCGTGATTCCCACGTGATTCCCACGTGATTGACTCGTGATTCCCACGTGATTCCCACGTGATTCCCACGTGATTCCCACGTGATTCCCACATTATTGATGCCTGATTCCACGTGATTCCCACATGATTGACCCGTGATTCCCAAGTGATTGACACGTGATTCCCACTTGTTTCCCAAGTGATTCCCACGTGATTGACACCTGATTCCCACATGATTCCTACGTGATGCCCACATGATTCCCACGTGAATGACAGGTGATTATCCTGTGATTCCCAGGTGATTCCCACGTGATTGACACGTGATTCCCTCGTGATTCACACGTGATTGAGATGTGACTACCACGTGATTCCCATGTGATTCCCACGTGTTTCCCACATGAATGACACGTGATTCCTACGTGATTCCCACATGATTGACACGTAATTCCCTCATGATTGTAACGTGATTACCACGTGAATCCCACGTGACTCCCATGTGATTCCCACGTGATTGACGCATGATTCCAACGTGATTCACACGTGATTACCACGTGATTCCTCAATGATTCCCATGTGATGCCCACGTGATGCCCACGTGATTTAATGTGATTTCCACGTGATTCCCACGTTGTTAACTCGTGATTGTCACGTAATTCCCACATGATTCCCACGTGATTGACACGTGATTCCCACGTGATTCCCATTTGATTCCCACCTCATTGACACGTGATACCCACGTTATTCCCACGTGATTCCCACGTGATTGACACGTGATTCCCACGTGATTCCCACGTGATTCCCTCCTGATTGACACGTGATTCCCACGTTATTCCCACGTGATTCCCACGTGATTGACACGTGATTCCCACGTGATTCCCACGTGATTCCTACGTGATTGACACGTGATTCCCACGTGATTCCCAAATGATTGTCACGTGATCCACACGTGATTCCCACGTGATTCCCACGTGTTTCCCACGTGATTGATACGTGATTCCCACGTGATTCCCACGTGATTGACACGTGATTCCTACGTGATTGACACGTGATTCCCACATGATTCCCACGTGATTCCCACGTGATACGGATGGGATTGACACGTGATTCCCCCGTGATTCCCACGTGATTCCCATGTGATTGACACTTCATTTCCACGTGATTTCACGTGATTCCAACGTGATTACCAAACGATTCCCACGTTATGCCCACGTGATTGACACGTCATTCCCACGTGATTCCAACTTGATTGACGCGAGATTCCCTTTTGATATCCACGTGAATTAGACGTGATTCCCACGTGATTCCCACGTGACTGACTCGTGATTCCCACATGATTCCCACATTATTGATGCATGATTCCACGTGATTCCCACATGATTGACACGTGATTCCCATGTGATTCCCACGTGACTCACACGTGATTCCCAAGTGATTGACACGTGATTCCCACCTGTTTCCCTTGTGATTCCCACGTGATTGACACCTGATTCCCACATGATTCCCACGTGATGCCCACGTGATTCCCACGTGAATGACACGTGATTACCATGTGATTCCCTGGTGATTCACACGTGAATGAGATGTGATTACCACGTGATTCCCATGTGATTCCCACGTTATTCCCACATGAATGACACGTGATTCCTACGTGATTCCCACGTGATTGACACGTAATTCCCACATGATTGCCACGTGAGTACCACGTGAATCCCACGTGACTCCCATGTGATTCCCACGTGATTGACGCATGATTCCAACGTGATTCACATGTGATTCCAACGTGATTCATAAATGATTCCCACGTGATCCACACGTGATTCCCACGTAATTCCCACATGATTCCCACGTGATTGACACGTGATTCCCACGTGATTCCCACGTGATTGACACGTGATCCGACGTGATTCCCAAATGATTTTCACGTGATCCACACGTGATTCCCACGTAATTCCCACATGATTCCCACGTGATTGACACGTGATTCCCTGGTGATTCCCACATGATTCCCACGTGATTCCCTCGTGATTCCCACGTGATTGACACGTGATTCCCAAATTTTTTCCACGTGATTCCCACGTGATTGACACTTGATTCCCACGTGATTCCCACGTAATTCTCACGTGATTGCCACGTGAATTACACGTGATTCCCACGTGATTATCACGTGATACACATGTGATTCCCAAGTGATTGACACGCGTTTCCCACGTGCGTTCCACGTGATTCCCACGTGATTCCCAAGTGATTGAAACGTGATTCCCACGTTATTCCCACGTGATTGACACGTGATTCCCACGAGATTCCCCCGAGATTCCCACGTGATTGACACGTGATTGATGCATGATTTCCACTTGATTCCCACGTGATTGACACGTGATTGACACGTGATTCCCACGTGACTCCCTCGTGATTGACTCGTGATTCCCACGTGATTCCCACGTGAATGACACGTGATTCCCACGTGATTCCCACGTGATTCCCCCGTGATTGACTCGAGATTCCCACGTGATTCCCACGTGATTCCCACGTGATTGACACGTGATTGACACGTGATTCCCACGTGATTCCCACGTGATTCCCACGTGATTGACACGTGATTCCCACGTGCTTCCCAAATGATTGTCATGTGATTCCCACGTGATTCCCACGTGATTCCCACGTGATTGACACGTGATTCCCACGTAATTCCCACGTGATTCCCACGTGATTCCCACGTGATTCCCACGTGATTGGCACGAGATTCCGAAGTTGTTCCCACGTGATTCCCACGTGATTGACACGTGATTCCCACGTGATTCCCAGATGATTGATACGTGATTCCCACGTGATTCCCACATGATTCCCACGTGATTCCCACGTGACGGACACGTGATTCACACGTGATTCACACGTGATTCCCCCGTGATTAAGACGTGATTCCCACGTGATTCCCAAGTGATTGACACGTGTATCCCACAAGATTGACACGTGATTTCCTTGTGATTGACACGTGATTTCCTTGTGATTCCCACGTGATTCCCACGTGATTTACACGTGATTACCATGTGATTCCCCCGTGATTGACACGTGATTCCCAAGTGATTCCATCGTGATTGACACGTGATTCCCACGTGAATGACACCTGATTTCCTTGTGATTCCCACGTGATTCCCACGTGATTACCACATGATTCACAAATGATTGTCACGTGATTCCCACGTGATCCCACGTGATTCCCACGTGATTACCACGTGATTGACACATGATTGACACGTGATTCCCACGTGATTCCCACGTGATTTACACGTGATTCCCACTTGATTCCCACGTGATTGACACGTGATTCCCACGTGATTCCCACGTGATTCCCTCGTGATTGACACGTGATTCCCCCGTGATTTCCACGGGATTCCCACGTGATATCCACGTGACTCCCACGTGATTGACATGTGATTCCCACGTGATTCCCACGTGATTGACACGTGATTGGCACGTGATTCCCAAGTGATTCCCACTTGATTGACACGTGATTGGCACGTGATTCCCAAGTGATTCCCACGTGATTGATACGTGATTCCTACGTGATTGACACGTGATTCCCACATGATTCCCACGTGATTCCCATGTGATACCCATGGGATTGACACGTCATTCCGACATGATTCCCACGTGATTCCCACGTGATTGACACCTCATATCCTCGTGATTCCCACGTGATTCCCACGTGATTCCCAAACGATTCCCACGTGACGCCCACGTGATTGACACGTCATTCCTACGTGATTCCAACTTGATTGACACGAGATTCCCATTTGATACCCATGTGAATTAGCCTGGATTCCCACGTGATTCCCACGTGATTGACTCGTGATTCCCACGTGATTCCCACATGATTCCCACGTGATTCCCACATTATTGATGCATGATTCCACGTGATTCCCACATGATTGACCCGTGATTCCCAAGTGATTGACACGTGATTCCCACTTGTTTCCCAAGTGATTCCCACGTGATTGACACCTGATTCCCACATGATTCCCACGTGATGCCCACATGATTCCCACGTGATTGACAGGTGATTACCCTGTGATTCCCAGGTGATTCCCACGTGATTGACACGTGATTCCCTCGTGATTCACACGTGATTGAGATGTGACTACCACGTGATTCCCATGTGTTTCCCACGTGTTTCCCACATGAATGACATGTGATTCCTACGTGATTCCCACATGATTGACACGTAATTCCCACATGATTGTAACGTGATTACCACGTGAATCCCACGTGACTCCCATGTGATTCCCACGTGATTGACGCATGATTCCAACCTGATTCACACGTGATTCCCACGTGATTCCTAAATGATTCCCATGTGATGCCCACGTGATGCCCACGTGATTTAATGTGATTTCCACGTGATTCCCACGTGACTAACTCGTGATTGTCACGTAATTCCCACATGATTCCCACATGATTGACACGTGATTCCCACGTGATTCCCATTTGATTCCCACCTCATTGACACTTGATACCCACGTTATTCCCACTTGATTCCCACGTGATTGACACGTGATTCCCACGTGATTCCCACGTGATTCCCTCCTGATTGACACATGATTCCCACGTTATTCCCACGTGATTCCCACGTGATTGACACGTGATTCCCACGTGATTCCCACGTGATTCCCACGTGATTGACGCATGATTCCCACGTGATTCCCATGTGATTGAAACGTGATTCCCACGTGATTCCCACATAATTCTCACGTGATTGCCACGTGAATTACACTTGATTCCCACGTGATTATCACGTGATACCCATGTGATTCCCAAGTGATTGACACGTGTTTTCCACGTGCTTTCCACGTGATTCCCACATGATTCCCAAGTGATTGACACGTGATTCCCACGTTATTCCCACGTGATTGACACGTGATTCCCACGAGATTCCCACGTGATTGACACGTGATTCCCACGTGATTCCCACGTGATTCCCCCGTGATTGACTCGGGATTCCCACGTGATTCCCACGTGATTCCCCCGTGATTGACTCGGGATTCCCACGTGATACCCACGTGATTCCCACGTGATTGACACGTGATTGACACGTGATTCCCACGTGATTCCCACGTGATTGACACCTGATTCCCACGTGATTCCCAAATGATTGTCACGTGATTCCCACGTGATTCCCACGTGATTCCCACGTGATTGGCACGAGATTCCGACGTGATTCCCACGTGATTCCCACGTGATTGACACGTGATTCCCAGGTGATTCCCACATGATTGACACGTGATTACCACGTGATTCCCACATGATTCCCACGTGATTCCCACGTGATTGACACGTGATTCACACGTGATTCACACGTGATTCCCAAGTGATTGACACGTGTTTCCCACGTGATTGACACGTGATTTCCTTGTGATTGACACGTGATTTCCTTGTGATTCCCACGTGATTCCCACGTCATTTACACGTGATTACCACGTGATTCCCCCGTGATTGACACGTGATTCCCAAGTGATTCCAACGTGATTGACACGTGATTCCCACGTGAATGAAAAGTGATTTCCTTGTGATTCCCACGTGATTCCCACGTGATTTACACGTGATTACCACGTGATTCACAAATGATTGTCACGTGATTCCCACGTGATCCCACGTGATTCCCACGTGATTACCACGTGATTGACACATGATTGACACGTGATTCCCACGTGATTTACACGTGATTCCCACTTGATTCCCACGTGATTTACACGTGATTCCCACGTGATTCCCACGTCATTCCCTCGTGATTGACACGTTATTCCCCCGTGATTTCCACGGGATTCCCACGTGATATCCACGTGACTCCCACGTGATTGACACGTGATTCCCAAGTGATTGACTCGTGATTGGCACGTGATTCCCAAGTGATTCCCACGTGATTGATACGTGATTCCTACGTGAATGACACGTGATTCCCACATGATTCCCACGTGATTCCCATGTGATACCCATGGGATTGACACGTCATTCCCACGTGATTCCCATGTGATACCCATGGGATTGACACGTCATTCCCACATGATTCCCACGTGATTCCCACGTGATTGACACCTCATTCCCTCGTGATTCCCACGTGATTCCCAAACGATTCCCACGTGACGCCCACGTGATTGGCACGTCATTCCTACGTGATTCCAACTTGATTGACACGAGATTCCCATTTGATATCCACGTGAATTAGACGTGATTACCACGTGATTCCCACGTGATTGACTCGTGATTCCCACGTGATTCCCACGTGATTCCCACATGATTCCCACATTATTGATGCATGATTCCACGTGATTCCCACATGATTGACACGTGATTCCCATGTGATTCCCACGTGACTCACACGTGATTCCCAAGTGATTGACACGTGATTCCCACTTGTTTCCCTTGTGATTCCCACGTGATTGACACCTGATTCCCACATCATTCCCACGTGATGCCCACGTGATTCCCACGTGAATGACACGTGATTACCATGTGATTCCCTGGTGATTCACACGTGAATGAGATGTGATTACCACGTGATTCCCATGTGAATCCCACGTTATTCCCACATGAATGACACGTGATTCTTACGTGATTCCCACGTATTGACACGTAATTCCCACATGATTGCCACGTGATTACCACGTGAATCCCACGTGACTCCCATGTGATTCCCACGTGATTGACGCATGATTCCAACGTGATTCACACGTGATTGCAACGTGATTCCTAAATGATTCCCACGTGATCCACACGTGATTCCCACGTAATTCCCACATGATTCCCACGTGATTCCCACGTGATTCCCACCTGATTGACACGTGATTCCGACGTGATTCCCAAATGATTGTCACGTGATCCACACGTGTTTCCCACGTAATTCCCACATGATTCCCACGTGATTGACACGTGATTCCCTCGTGATTCCCACATGATTCCCACGTGATTCCCTCGTGATTCCCACGTGATTGACACGTGATTCCCAAGTTTTTCCCACGTGATTCCCACGTGATTGACACTTCATTCCCACGTGATTCCCACGTAATACTCACGTGATTGCCACGTGAATTACACGTGATTCCCACGTGATTATCACGTGATACACATGTGATTCCCAAGTGATTGACACGTGTTTCCCACGTGCTTTCCACGTGATTCCCACGTGATTCCCAAGTGATTGAAACGTGATTCCCACGTTATTCCCACGTGATTGACACGTGATTCCCATGAGATTCCCCCGAGATTCCCACGTGATTGACACGTGATTGATGCATGATTTCCACTTGATTCCCACGTTATTGACACGTGATTGACACGTGATTCCCAGGTGATTCACTCGTGATTGACAAGTGATTCCCACGTGATTTCCACGGGATTCCCACGTGATTCCCACGTGACTCCCTCGTGATTGTCTCGTGATTCCCACGTGATTCCCACGTGAATGACACGTGATTCCCACGTGATTCCCACGTGATTCCCCCGTTATTGACTCGGGATTCCCACTTGATTCCCACGTGATTCCCACGTGATTGACACGTGATTGACACGTGATTCCCACGTGATTCCCACGTGATTCCCACGTGATTGACACCTGATTCCCACGTGATTCCCAAATGATTGTCACGTGATTCCCACGTGTTTCCCACGTGATTCCCACGTGATTGACACGTGATTCCCACGATATTCCCACCTGATTCCCACGTGATTCCCACGTGATTCCCACGTGATTCCCACGTGATTGGCACGAGATTCCGCCGTGATTCCCACGTGATTCCCACGTGATTGACACGTGATTCCCACGTGATTCCCACATGATTGACACGTGATTCCCATGTGATTCACACGTGATTCCCCCGTGATTGACACGTGATTCCCACGTGATTCCCAAGTGATTGACACGTGTTTCCCACGTGATTGACACGTGATTTCCTTGTGATTGACACGTGATTTCCTTGTGATTCCCACGTGATTCCCACGTGATTTACACGTGATTACCACGTGATTCCCCCGTGATTGACACGTGATTCCCAAGTGATTCCATCGTGGTTGACACGTGATTCCCAGGTGAATGACACGTGATTTCCTTGTGATTCCCACGTGATTCCCACGTGATTTACACGTGATTACCACGTGATTCACATAGATTGTAACGTGATTCCCACGTGATCCCACGTGATTCCCACGTGATTACCACGTGATTGACACATGATTGACACGTGATTCCCACGTGATTCCCACGTGATTTACACGTGATTCCCACTTGATTCCTACGTGATTCCCACGTGATTCCCACGTGATTCCCTCGTGATTGACACGTGATTCCCCCGTGATTTCCGCGGGATTCCCACGTGATATCCACGTAACTCCCACGTGATTGACACGTGATTCCCACGTGATTGACACGTGATTGGCACGTGATTCCCAAGTGATTCCCATGTGATTGATACGTGATTCCTACGTGATTGACACGTGATTCCCACATGATTCCCACGTGATTCCCATGTGATACCCATGGGATTGACACGTCATTCCCACATGATTCCCACGTGATTCCCACGTGATTGACACCTCATTCCCTGGTGATTCCCACGTGATTCCCACGTGATTCCCAAACGATTCCCACGTGACGCCCACGTGATTGACACGTCATTCCTACGTGATTCCAACTAATTGACACGAGATTCCCATTTGATATCCATGTGAATTAGCCGTGATTCCCACGTGATTCCCACGTGATTGACTCGTGATTCCCACGTGATTCCCACGTGATTCCCACGTGATTCCCACGTGATTCCACATTATTGATGCATGATTCCACGTGATTCCCACATGATTGTCCCGTGATTCCCAAGTGATTGACACGTGATTCCCACTTGTTTCCCAAGTGATTCCCACGTGATTGACACCTGATTCCCACATGATTCCCACGTGATGCCCACATGATTCCCACGTGAATGACAGGTGATTACCCTGTGATTCCCAAGTGATTCCCACATGACTGACACGTGATTCCCTCGTGATTCACACGTGATTGAGATGTGACTACCACGTGATTCCCATGTGATTCCCACGTGTTTCCCACATGAATGACACGTGATTCCTACGTGATTCCCACATGATTGACACGTAATTCCCACATGATTGTAACGTGATTACCACGTTAATCCCACGTGACTCCCATGTGACTCCCACGTGATTGACGCATGATTCCAACGTGATTCACACGTGATTCCCACGTCATTCCTAAATGATTCCCATGTGATGCCCACATGATACCCACGTGATTTAATGTGATTTCCACGTGATTCCCACGTGATTAACTCGTGATTGTCACGTAATTCCCACATGATTCCCACGTGATTGACACGTGATTCCCACGTGATTCCCATTTGATTCCCACCTCATTGACACGTGATACCCACGTTATTCCCACTTGATTCCCACGTGATTGACACGTGATTCCCACGTGATTCCCACGTGATTCCATCCTGATTGACACGTGATTCCCACGTTATTCCCACGTGATTCCCACGTGATTGACACGTGATTCCCACGTGATTCCCCCGTGATTCCCACGTGATTGACGCATGATTCCCTCGTGATTCCCATGTGATTGAAACGTGATTCCCACGTGATTCCCACATAATTCTCACGTGATTGTCACGTGAATTACACTTGATTCCCACGTGAATATCACGTGATACCCATGTGATTCCCAAGTGATTGACACGTGTTTTCCACGTGCTTTCCACGTGATTCCCACATGATTCCCAAGTGATTGAGAGGTGATTCCCACGTTATTCCCACGTGATTGATACGTGATTCCCACGAGATTCCCACGTGATTGACACGTGATTCCCACGTGATTCCCACGTGATTCCCACGTGATTGACACGTGATTCCCCCGTGATTGACTCGGGATTCCCACGTGATTCCCACGTGATTCCCACGTGATTCCCCCGTGATTGACTCGGGATTCCCACGTGATTCCCACATGATTCCCACGTGATTGACACGTGATTCCCACGTGATTCCCATTTGATTCCCACCTCATTGACACGTGATACCCACGTTATTCCCACTTGATTCCCACGTGATTGACACGTGATTCCCACGTGATTCCCACGTGATTCCATCCTGATTGACACGTGATTCCCACGTTATTCCCACGTGATTCCCACGTGATTGACACGTGATTCCCACGTGATTCCCCCGTGATTCCCACGTGATTGACGCATGATTCCCTCGTGATTCCCACGTGATTGACACGTGATTCCCACGTGATTCCCACGTGATTCCCACGTGATTGACACCTGATTCCCACGTGATTCCCAAATGATTGCCACGTGATTCCCACGTGATTCCCACGTGATTCCCACGTGATTGACACGTGATTCCCACGTAATTCCCACGTGATTTCCACGTGATTCCCACGTGATTCCCACGTGATTCCCACGTGATTGGCACGAGATTCCGACGTGATTCCCACGTGATTCCCACGTGATTGACACTTGATTCCCACGTGATTCCCACATGATTGACACGTGATTCCCACGTGATTCCCACATGATTCCCACGTGATTCCCACGTGATTGACACGTGATCCACACGTGATTCACACGTGATTCCCCCGTGATTGACACGTGATTCCCACGTGATTCCCAAGTGATTGACACGTGTTTCCCACGTGATTGACACGTGATTTCCTTGTGATTGACACGTGATTTCCTTGTGATTCCCACGTGATTCCCACGTGATTTACACGTGATTACCACGTGATTCCCCCGTGATTGACACGTGATTCCCAAGTGATTCCATCGTGATTGACACGTGATTCCCACGTGAATGCCACGTGATTTCCTTGTGATTCCCACGTGATTCCCACGTGATTTACACGTGATTACCACGTGATTCACAAATGATTGTCACGTGATTCCCACGTGATCCCACGTGATTCCCACGTGATTACCACGTGATTGACACATATTGACACGTGATTCCCACGTGATTGACACATTATTGACACGTGATTCCCACGTGATTCCCACGTGATTTACACGTGATTCCTACTTGATTCCCACGTGATTCACACGTGATACCCTCGTGATTGACACGTGATTCCCCCGTGATTTCCACGGGATTCCCACGTGATTGACACGTGATTCCCACGTGATTCCCACGTGATTCCCACATGATTCCCACGTGAATGACAGGTGATTACCCTGTGATTCCCAGGTGATTCCCATGTGATTGACACGTGATTCCCTCGTGATTCACACGTGATTGAGATGTGACTACCACGTGATTCCCATGTGATTCCCACGTGTTTCCCACATGAATGACACGTGATTCCTACGTGATTCCCACATGATTGACACGTAATTCCCTCATGATTGTAACGTGATTACCACGTGAATCCCAAGTGACTCCCATGTGATTCCCACGTGATTGACGCATGATTCCAACGTGATTCACACGTGATTACCACGTGATTCCTAAATGATTCCCATGTGATGCCCACGTGATGCCCACGTGATTTAATGTGATTTCCACGTGATTCCCACGTTGTTAACTCGTGATTGTCACGTAATTCCCACATGATTCCCACGTGATTGACACGTGATTCCCACGTGATTCCCATTTGATTCCCACCTCATTGACACGTGATACCCACGTTATTCCCACTTGATTCCCACGTGATTGACACGTGATTCCCACGTGATTCCCACGTGATTCCCTCCTGATTGACACGTGATTCCCACGTTATTCCCACGTGATTCCCACGTGATTGACACGTGATTCCCACGTGATTCCCACGTGATTCCCACGTGATGGACGCATGATTCCCACGTGATTCCCATGTGATTTAAACGTGATTCCCACGTGATTCCCACGTAATTCAAACGTGATTGCCACGTGAATTACACTTGATTCCCACGTGATTATCACGTGATACCCATGTGATTCCCAAGTGATTGACATGTGTTTTCCACGTGCTTTCCACGTGATGCCCACATGATTCCCAAGTGATTGACACGTGATTTCCACGTTATTCCCACGTGATTGCCCCGTGATTCCCACGAGATTCCCACATGATTGACACGTGATTCCCACGTGATTCCCACGTGATTCCCACGTGATTCCCACGTGATTCCCACGTGATTGACACGTGATTCACACGTGATTCACACATGATTCCCCCGTGATTGACACGTGATTCCCACGTGATTCCCAAGTGATTGACACGTGTTTCCCACGTGATTGACACGTGATTTCCTTGTGATTGACACGTGAGTTCCTTGTGATTCCTACGTGATTCCCACGTGATTTACACGTGATTACCACGTGATTCCCCCGTGATTGACACGTGATTCCCAAGTGATTCCATCGTGATTGACACGTGATTCCCACGTGAATGACACGTGATTTCCTTGTGATTCCCACGTGATTCCCACGTGATTAACACGTGATTACCACGTGATTCACAAATGATTGTCACGTGATTCCCACGTGATCCCACGTGATTCCCACGTGATTACCACGTGATTGACACATGATTGACACGTGATTCCCACGTGATTTACACGTGATTCCCACATGATTCCCACGTGATTGACACGTGATTCCCACGTGATTCCCACGTGATTCCCACGTGATTCCCTCGTGATTGACACGTGATTCCCCCGTGATTTCCACGGGATTCCCACGTGATATCCACGTGACTCCCACGTGATTGACACGTGATTCCCACGTGATTCCCAAGTGATTCCCATGTGATTGATACGTGATTCCTACGTGATTGACACGTGATTCCCACATGATTCCCACGTGATTCCCACGTGATTGACACCTCATTCCCTCGTGATTCCCATGTGATTCCCACGTGATTCCCAAACGATTCCCACGTGACGCCCACGTGATTGACACGTCATTCCTACGTGATTCCAACTTGATTGACACGAGATTCCCATTTGATATCCATGTGAATTAGCCGTGATTCCCACGTGATTCCCACGTGATTGACTCGTGATTCCCACGTGATTCCCACGTGATTCCCACGTGATTCCACATTATTGATGCATGATTCCACGTGATTCCCACATGATTGTCCCGTGATTCCCAAGTGATTGACACGTGATTCCCACTTGTTTCCCAAGTGATTCCCACGTGATTGACACCTGATTCCCACATGATTCCCACGTGATGCCCACATGATTCCCACGTGAATGACAGGTGATTACCCTGTGATTCCCAAGTGATTCCCACATGATTGACACGTGATTCCCTCGGGATTCACACGTGATTGAGATGTGACTACCACGTGATTCCCATGTGATTCCCACGTGTTTCCCACATGAATGACACGTGATTCCTACGTGATTCCCACATGATTGACACGTAATTCCCACATGATTGTAACGTGATTACCACGTGAATCCCACGTGACTCCCATGTGATTCCCACGTGATTGACGCATGATTCCAACGTGATTCACACGTGATTCCCACGTGATTCCTAAATGATTCCCATGTGATGCCCACGTGATGCCCACGTGATTTAATGTGATTTCCACGTGATTCCCACGTGATTAACTCGTGATTGTCACGTAATTCCCACATGATTCCCACGTGATTGACACGTGATTCCCACGTGATTCCCATTTGATTCCCACCTCATTGACACGTGATACCCACGTTATTCCCACTTGATTCCCACGTGATTGACACGTGATTCCCACGTGATTCCCACGTGATTCCCTCCTGATTGACACGTGATTCCCACGTTATTCCCACGTGATTCCCACGTGATTAACACGTGATTCCCACGTGATTCCCACGTGATTCCCTCCTGATTGACACGTGATTCCCACGTTATTCCCACGTGATTCCCACGTGATTGACACGTGATTCCCACATGATTCCCAAGTGATTGACAGGTGATTCCCACGTTATTCCCACGTGATTGACACGTGATTCCCACGAGATTCCCACGTGATTGACACGTGATTCCCACGTGATTCCCACGTGATTCCCCCGTGATTGACTCGGGATTCCCACGTGATTCCCACGTGATTCCCACGTGATTCCCCCGTGATTGACTCGGGATTCCCACGTGATTCCCACGTGATTCCCACGTGATTCCCACGTGATTGACAGGTGATTCCCACATGATTCCCACGTGATTGACACGTGATTCCCACGTTATTCACACATAATTCCATCATGATTGACACGTGACTCCCACATGATTCCCACGATATTGATATGTGATTCCAACGTGATTCCCACGTGATTACCACGTGATTCCCATGTGATTCCCACGTAACTCCCACGTGATTCCCACGTGATTGAGGCATGATTACCTCTTGATTCCCACATGATTCCCACGTGATTGACACGTGATTCCCACGTTATTCACACGTAATTCCATCATGATTGACACGTGATTCCCACATGATTCCCACGATATTGACATGTGATTCCAACGTGATTCCCACGTGATTACCACGTGATTCCCATGTGATTTCCACGTGACTCCTACGGACTCCCACATGATTGACACGTGATACCCACGTGATTCCCACGTGATTCCCACGTAATTGACACGTGTTCCCACGTGATTTCCACGTGATTGACACGTGATTCCCACGTGATTCCCACGTGATTCCCATGTGATTCCCTCGTGATTGACACGTGATTCCCACGTGATTGACACGTGATTCCCACGTGATTCCCACGTGATTCCCACTTGATTGACACGTGATTCCGAACTGATTGACACGTGATTCCCACGTGATTCCCACATGATTCCCACCTGATTCCGACGGGATTGAAACATGTTTCCCACGTGATTGACACGTGATTCCCACGTGATTCAAAAGTGATTCCCTCGTGATTCCCACGTGATTCCCATGTGATTCCCTCGTGATTGACACGTGATTCCCTTGTGATTTACACGTGATTCCCACGTGATTTACACGTGATTCCCACTTGATTGACACGTGATTCCGAAGTGATTGACACGTGATTCCCACGTGATTCCCACATGATTCCCACCTGATTCCGACGGGATTGAAACATGTTTCCCACGTGATTGACACGTGATTCCCACGTGATTCAAAAGTGATTCCCACGTGATTCCAACGTGATTGACAAGTGATTCCCAAGTGATTCCCGTGTGATACCCATGTGATGCCCACGTGATTGACACGTGATTCCTTCGTGATTCCCTCGTGATTGGCATGTGATTCCCACATGATTCCCACGTGATTGACATGTTATTCCCACGTGATTCCTACGTGATTACCACGTGATTCCCACGTTATTCCCACGTGACTCCCCTGTGATTCCCACGTGATTGACGCATGATTCCCACGTGATTCCCACGTGATTCCTACGAGATTCCCCCGTGATTCCCATGGGATTGACACGTGATTCCCACGTGATTCCCACGTGATTGATACGTGATTCTCTCGTGACTCCCACGTGACTCAAACGTGACTCCCACGTAATTGACATGTGATTCCCACGTGATTGACACGTGATTCCCACGTGATTCCCACGTGACTCCAACGTGACTCCCACGTAATTGACATGTGATTCCCACGTGATTCCAACGTGATAGACACGTGATGCCCACGTGATTCCCACGTGATTGACACGTGATTTCCACGTGATTCCCACTTGATTCTCACATGATTGACACGTCATTAACACGTGATTCCCACGTGAATCCCACGTGATTCCCACGTGATTCCCACGTGATTGACACGTGATTCCCACCTTATTCCCACGTGATTCCCACGTGATTGACACGTGATTCCCACATGACTCCCACGTGATGGACACGTGATACCCACGTGATTCCCACGTGATTCCCACGTGATTCTACTTGACTCCCACTTGATTCCCACGTGATTGACGCATGATTCCCACGTGATTCCCACGTGATTGACACGTGATTCCCAGGTGATTGACACGTGATTCCCACGTGATTCCCACGTGCTTCCCACATGATTGACACGTGATTCCCATGTGATTCTCACGTGATTCCCACGTGATTGACACGTGATTCCCACGTGATTATCACGTGATTCCCATGTGATTCCCAAGTGATTGACACGTGATTCGCACGTGCTTCCCATGTGATTTCTAATTGACTCCCACGTGATACCCACGTGACTCCCATGTGATTCCCACGTGATAGACGCATGATTCCCACGTGATTCCCACGTGATTGAAAAGTAATTCCCACGTGATTCCCACGTGACTCCAACGTGATTCCCACGTTATTGACACGTGATTCCCACCTTATTCCCACGTGATTCCCACGGGATTGCCATGTCATTCCCACGTGATTGCCATGTGATTCCCACGTGATTGACACGTGATTCTCACGTGATTCCACCGTGATTCCCACGTGATTCCCAAATGATTCCCACGTGATGCCCTCGTGATTCCCACGTGATTGACACGTGATTCCCACGTGATTCCCACGTGATTGACAAGTGATTGACACGTGATTCCCTTGTGATTTACACGTGATTCCCACGTGATTTACACGTGATTCCCACTTGATTGACACGTGATTCCGAAGTGATTGACACGTGATTCCCACGTGATTCCCACATGATTCCCACCTGATTCCGACGGGATTGAAACATGTTTCCCACGTGATTGACACGTGATTCCCACGTGATTCAAAAGTGATTCCCACGTGATTCCAACGTGATTGACAAGTGATTCCCAAATGATTCCCGTGTGATACCCATGTGATGCCCACGTGATTGACACGTGATTCCTTCGTGATTCCCTCGTGATTGGCATGTGATTCCCACATGATTCCCACGTGATTGACATGTTATTCCCACTTGATTCCTACGTGATTGCCACGTGATTCCCACGTAATTCCCACGTGACTCCCCTGTGATTCCCACGTGATTGACGCATGATTCCCACGTGATTCCCACGTGATTCCTACGAGATTCCCCCGTGATTCCCATGGGATTGACACGTGATTCCCACGTGATTCCCACGTGATTGATACGTGATTCCCTCGTGACTCCCACGTGACTCCAACGTGACTCCCACGTAATTGACATGTGATTCCCACGTGATTGACACGTGATTCCCACATGATTCCCACGTGACTCCAACGTGACTCCCACGTAATTGACATGTGATTCCCACGTGATTCCAACGTGATAGACACGTGAAGCCCACGTGATTCCCACGTGATTGACACGTGATTTCCACGTGATTCCCACTTGATTCTCACATGATTGACACGTCATTAACACGTGATTCCCACGTGAATCCCACGTGATTCCCACGTGATTCCCACGTGATTGACACGTGATTCCCACCTTATTCCCACGTGATTCCCACGTGATTGACACGTGATTCCCACATGACTCCCACGTGATGGACACGTGATACCCACGTGATTCCCACGTGATTCCCACGTGATTCTACTTGACTCCCACTTGATTCCCACGTGATTGACGCATGATTCCCACGTGATTCCCACGTGATTGACACGTGATTCCCAGGTGATTGACACGTGATTCCCACGTGATTCCCACGTGCTTCCCACATGATTGACACGTGATTCCCATGTGATTCTCACGTGATTCCCACGTGATTGACACGTGATTCCCACGTGATTATCACGTGATTCCCATGTGATTCCCAAGTGATTGACACGTGATTCGCACGTGCTTCCCACGTGATTCCTAATTGACTCCCACATGATTCCCACGTGACTCCCATGTGATTCCCACGTGATAGACGCATGATTCCCACGTGATTCCCACCTGATTCCTACGTGATTCCCACGTGATTCCCACGGGATTGACACGTGATTCCCACGTGATTCCCACGTGATTGACAAGTGATTCCCACGTGATTCCCACGTGATTCCAACGTGATTCCCACGTTATTGACACGTGATTCCCACCTTATTCCCACGTGATTCCCACGGGATTGCCATGTCATTCCCACGTGATTGCCATGTGATTCCCACGTGATTGACACGTGATTCCCACGTGATTCCACCGTGATTCCCACGTGATTCCCAAATGATTCCCACGTGATGCCCTCGTGATGCTCACGTGATTGACACGTGATTCCCTCATGATTCCCACGTGATTGACACGTGATTCCCAAGTTTTTTCCACGTAATTCCCACGTGATCGACACGTGATTCCGACGTGATTCCCAAATGATTTTCACGTGATCCACACGTGATTCCCACGTAATTCCCACATGATTCCCACGTGATTGACACGTGATTCCCTCGTGATTCCCACATGATTCCCACGTGATTGCCTCGTGATTCCCACGTGATTGACACGTGATTCCCAAGTTTTTTCCACGTGATTCCCACGTGATTGACACTTGATTCCCACGTGATTCCCACGTAATTCTCACGTGATTGCCACGTGAACTACACGTGATTCCCACGTGATTATCACGTGATACACATGTGATTCCCAAGTGATTGACACGTGTTTCCCACGTTATTCCCACGTGATTGACACGTGATTCCCACGAGATTCCCCCGAGATTCCCACGTGATTGACACGTGATTGATGCATGATTTCCACTTGATTCCCACGTGATTGACACGTGAATGACACGTGATTCCCACGTGATTCCCACGTGATTCCCCCGTGATTGACTCGGGATTCCCACGTGATTCCCACGTGATTCCCACGTGATTGACACGTGATTGACACGTGATTCCCACGTGATTCCCACGTGATTCCCACGTGATTGACACGTGATTCCCTCGTGGTTCCCAAATGATTGTCACGTGATTCCCACGTGATTCCCACGTGATTCCCACGTGATTGACACGTGATTCCCACGTAATTCCCACGTGATTCCCACGTGATTCCCACGTGATTCCCACGTGATTCCCACGTGATTGGCACGAGATTCCGACGTTGTTCCCATGTGATTCCAACGTGATTGACACGTGATTCCCACGTGATTCCCACATGATTGGTACGTGATTCCCACATGATTCCCACATGATTCCCACGTGATTCCCACGTGACTGACACGTGATTCACACGTGATTCACACGTGATTCCCCCGTGATTGACATGTGATTCCCACGTGATTCCCACGTGACTCCAACGTGATTCCCACGTTATTGACACGTGATTCCCACCTTATTCCCACGTGATTCCCACGGGATTGCCATGTCATTCCCACGTGATTGCCATGTGATTCCCACGTGATTGACACGTGATTCCCACGTGATTCCACCGTGATTCCCACGTGATTCCCAAATGATTCCCACGTGATGCCCTCGTGATGCTCACGTGATTGACACGTGATTCCCTCATGATTCCCACATGATTGACACGTGATTCCCACGTGATTCACACATAATTCCATCGTGATTGACACGTGGTTCCCACATGATTCCCACGATATTGACACGGGATTCCAACGTGATTCCCACATGATTACCACGTGATTCCCACGTGATTGACACGTGATTCCCATGTGATTCCCACGTGATTCACAAGTGATTCCCACGTGATTCCCACGTGATGCCCACGTGATTGACACGTCATTCCCACATGATTCCCACGTGATTGACACGTGATTCCCACGTGATTGACACGTGATTCCCACATGATACCCACGTGATTGACACGTTATTCCCACGTGATTCCTACGTGATTTCCACGTGATTCCCACGTAATTCCCACGTGACTCCCATGTGATTTCCACGTTATTGACACGTGATTCCCACGTGATTGACATGTGATTCCCACGTGATTCCCACGTGATTGACACGCGATTCCCATGTGATTCCCAAGTGATTCCCACGTGATTGACACGTGATTCCCACGGGTTTCCCACGTGATTGACACGTGATTCCCACGTAATTTCCACGTGAATGACACGTGATTCCCACGAGATTGACACGTGATTCAAACATGATTCCCATGTGATTCGCACATGATTGACATGTGATTCCCAAGTGATTCCCACGTGATTCCCACATGATTTCCATGCCATTGACACATGATTCCCACGTGATTCCCACGTGATTCCCACGTGATTGACACGTGATTGACTCGTGATTCCCAAGTGATTCCCACGTGATTCCAACGTGATTCCCACGTGATTGACACGTGACTCCCACATGATTCCCACATGATTCCCACGTGATTCCCACGTGACTGACACGTGATTCACACGTGATTCACACGTGATTCCCCCGTGATTAACAAGTGATTCCCATGTGATTCCCAAGTGATTGACACGTGTATCCCACAAGATTGACACGTGATTTCCTTGTGATTGACACGTGATTTCCTTGTGATTCCCACGTGATTCCCACGTGATTTACACGTGATTACCATGTGATTCCCCCGTGATTGACACATGATTCCCAAGTGATTCCATCGTGATTGACACGTGATTCCCACGTGAATGACACGTGATTTCCTTGTGATTGCCACGTGATTCCCACGTGATTACCACATGATTCACAAATGATTGTCACGTGATTCCCACGTGATCCCACGTGATTCCCACGTGATTACCACGTGATTGACACGTGATTCACATGTGATTCCCACATGATTCCCACGTGATTCCCACGTGATTGACACGTGATTCACACGTGATTCACACGTGATTCCCCCGTGAATGACACGTGATTCCCACGTGATTCCCAAGTGATTGACACGTGTTTCCCACGTGATTGACACGTGATTTCCTTGTGATTGACACGTGATTTCCTTGTGATTCCCACGTGATTCCCACGTCATTTACACGTGATTACCACGTGTTTCCCCCGTGATTGACACGTGATTCCCAAGTGATTCCAACGTGATTGACACGTGATTCCCACGTGAATGAAAAGTGATTTCCTTGTGATTCCCACGTGATTCCCACGTGATTTACACGTGATTACCACGTGATTCACAAATGATTGTCACGTGATTCCCACGTGATCCCACGTGATTCCCACGTGATTACCACGTGATTGACACATGATTGACACGTGATTCCCACGTGATTTACACGTGATTCCCACTTGATTCCCACGTGATTTACACGTGATTCCCACGTCATTCCCACGTCATTCCCTCGTGATTGACACGTTATTCCCCCGTGATTTCCACGGGATTCCCACGTGATATCCACGTGACTCCCACGTGATTGACACGTGATTCCCAAGTGATTGACTCGTGATTGGCACGTGATTCCCAAGTGATTCCCACGTGATTGATACGTGATTCCTACGTGAATGACACGTGATTCCCACATGATTCCCACGTGATTCCCATGTGATACCCATGGGATTGACACGTCATTCCCACGTGATTCCAATGTGATACCCATGGGATTGACACGTCATTCCCACATGATTCCCATGTGATTCCCACGTGATTGACACCTCATTCCCTCGTGATTCCCACGTGATTCCCACGTGATTCCCAAACGATTCCCACGTGACGCCCACGTGATTGGCACGTCATTCCTACGTGATTCCAACTTGATTGACACGAGATTCCCATTTGATATCCACGTGAATTAGACGTGATTACCACGTGATTCCCACGTGATTGACTCGTGATTCCCACGTGATTCCCACGTGATTCCCACATGATTCCCACATTATTGATGCATGATTCCACGTGATTCCCACATGATTGACACGTGATTCCCATGTGATTCCCACGTGACTCACACGTGATTCCCAAACGATTCCCACGTGACGCCCACGTGATTGACACGTCATTCCTACGTGATTCCAACTAATTGACACGAGATTCCCATTTGATATCCATGTGAATTAGCCGTGATTCCCACGTGATTCCCACGTGATTGACTCGTGATTCCCACGTGATTCCCACGTGATTCCCACGTGATTCCCACGTGATTCCACATTATTGATGCATGATTCCACGTGATTCCCACATGATTGTCCCGTGATTCCCAAGTGATTGACACGTGATTCCCACTTGTTTCCCAAGTGATTCCCACGTGATTGACACCTGATTCCCACATGATTCCCACGTGATGCCCACATGATTCCCACATGAATGACAGGTGATTACCCTGTGATTCCCAAGTGATTCCCACATGACTGACACGTGATTCCCTCGTGATTCACACCTGATTGAGATGTGACTACCACGTGATTCCCATGTGATTCCCACGTGTTTCCCACATGAATGACACGTGATTCCTACGTGATTCCCGCATGATTGACACGTAATTCCCACATGATTGTAACGTGATTACCACGTTAATCCCACGTGACTCCCATGTGACTCCCACGTGATTGACGCATGATTCCAACGTGATTCACACGTGATTCCCACGTCATTCCTAAATGATTCCCATGTGATGCCCACGTGATACCCACGTGATTTAATGTGATTTCCACGTGATTCCCACGTGATTAACTCGTGATTGTCACGTAATTCCCACATGATTCCCGCGTGATTGACACGTGATTCCCACGTGATTCCCATTTGATTCCCACCTCATTGACACGTGATACCCACGTTATTCCCACTTGATTCCCACGTGATTGACACGTGATTCCCACGTGATTCCCACGTGATTCCCTCCTGATTGACACGTGATTCCCACGTTATTCCCACGTGATTCCCACGTGATTGACACGTGATTCCCACGTGATTCCCACGTGATTCCCACGTGATTGACGCATGATTCTCTCGTGATTCCCATGTGATTGAAACGTGATTCCCACGTGATTCCCACATAATTCTCACGTGATTGTCACGTGAATTACACTTGATTCCCACGTGATTATCACGTGATACCCATGTGATTCCCAAGTGATTGACACGTGTTTTCCACGTGCTTTCCACGTGATTCCCACATGATTCCCAAGTGATTGACAGGTGATTCCCACGTTATTCCCACGTGATTGACACGTGATTCCCACGAGATTCCCACGTGATTGACACGTGATTCCCACTTGATTCCCACGTGATTCCCCCGTGATTGACTCGGGATACCCACGTGATTCCCACGTGATTCCCACGTGATTCCCCCGTGATTGACTCGGGATTCCCACGTGATTCCCACGTGATTCCCACGTGATTGACACGTGATTCCCACGTGATTCCCACGTGATTCCCACGTGATTGACACCTGATTCCCACGTGATTCCCAAATGATTGCCACGTGATTCCCACGTGATTCCCACGTGATTCCCACGTGATTGACACGTGATTCCCACGTAATTCCCACGTGATTTCCACGTGATTCCCACGTGATTCCCACGTGATTCCCACGTGATTGGCACGAGATTCCGACGTGATTCCCACGTGATTCCCACGTGATTGACACTTGATTCCCACGTGATTCCCACATGATTGACACGTGATTCCCACGTGATTCCCACATGATTCCCACGTGATTCCCACGTGATTGACACGTGATTCACACGTGATTCACACGTGATTCCCCCGTGATTGACACGTGATTCCCACGTGATTCCCAAGTGATTGACACGTGTTTCCCACGTGATTGACACGTGATTTCCTTGTGATTGACACGTGATTTCCTTGTGATTCCCACGTGATTTACACGTGATTACCCCGTGATTCCCCCGTGATTGACACGTGATTCCCAAGTGATTCCATCGTGATTGACACGTGATTCCCACGTGAATGACACGTGATTTCCTTGTGATTCCCACGTGATTCCCACGTGACTTACACGTGATTACCACGTGATTCACAAATGATTGTCACGTGATTCCCACGTGATCCCACGTGATTCCCACGAGATTACCACGTGATTGACACATGATTGACACGTGATTCCCACAAGATTCCCACGTGATTGACACGTGATTCCCACGTGATTCCCACGTAATTCCCATGTGAATGACACGTGATTCCCACGTGATTCACACGATATTCCCACCTGATTCCCACGTGATACCCACGTGATTGACACGTGATTCCCACGTGATTCCCCCGTGATTCCCACATGATTGACACGACATTCCCACGTGATTCCCACGTGATTCCTACGTGATTCCCACGTGATTCCCACATGATTAACACGTGATTTCCAGGTGATTCCCAAATGATTGTCACGTGATTCCCACGTAATTCCCACGTGATTCCCACATGATTCCCACGTGATTGACACGTGATTCCCACGTGATTCCCACGTGATTTACATGTGATTCCTTCGTGATTCCCACGTGATTGACACGTCATTCCCACGAGATTCCCATGTGATTTCCACGTGATTCCCACGTGATTCCCACGTGATTGACACTTGATTCCCACGTGATTCCCACGTAATTCTCACGTGATTGCCACGTGAATTACACGTGATTCCCACGTGATTATCACGTGATACACATGTGATTCCCAAGTGATTGACACGTGTTTCCCACGTTATTCCCACGTGATTGACACGTGATTCCCACGAGATTCCCCCGAGATTCCCACGTGATTGACACGTGATTGATGCATGATTTCCACTTGATTCCCACGTGATTGACACGTGATTGACACGTGATTCCCACGTGACTCCCTCGTGATTGACTCGTGATTCCCACGTGATTCCCACGTGAATGACACGTGATTCCCACGTGATTCCCACGTGATTCCCCCGTGATTGACTCGGGATTCCCACGTGATTCCCACGTGATTCCCACGTGATTGACACGTGATTGACACGTGATTCCCACGTGATTCCCACGTGATTCCCACGTGATTGACACGTGATTCCCTCGTGGTTCCCAAATGATTGTCACGTGATTCCCACGTGATTCCCACGTGATTCCCACGTGATTGACACGTGATTCCCACGTAATTCCCACGTGATTCCCACGTGATTCCCACGTGATTCCCACGTGATTCCCACGTGATTGGCACGAGATTCCGACGTTGTTCCCACGTGATTCCAACGTGATTGACACGTGATTCCCACGTGATTCCCACATGATTGGTACGTGATTCCCACATGATTCCCACATGATTCCCACGTGATTCCCACGTGACTGACACGTGATTCACACGTGATTCACACGTGATTCCCCCGTGATTGACATGTGATTCCCACGTGATTCCCACGTGACTCCAACGTGATTCCCACGTTATTGACACGTGATTCCCACCTTATTCCCACGTGATTCCCACGGGATTGCCATGTCATTCCCACGTGATTGCCATGTGATTCCCACGTGATTGACACGTGATTCCCACGTGATTCCACCGTGATTCCCACGTGATTCCCAAATGATTCCCACGTGATGCCCTCGTGATGCTCACGTGATTGACACGTGATTCCCTCATGATTCCCACATGATTGACACGTGATTCCCACGTGATTCACACATAATTCCATCGTGATTGACACGTGGTTCCCACATGATTCCCACGATATTGACACGGGATTCCAACGTGATTCCCACATGATTACCACGTGATTCCCACGTGATTGACACGTGATTCCCATGTGATTCCCACGTGATTCACAAGTGATTCCCACGTGATTCCCACGTGATGCCCACGTGATTGACACGTCATTCCCACATGATTCCCACGTGATTGACACGTGATTCCCACGTGATTGACACGTGATTCCCACATGATACCCACGTGATTGACACGTTATTCCCACGTGATTCCTACGTGATTTCCACGTGATTCCCACGTAATTCCCACGTGACTCCCATGTGATTTCCACGTTATTGACACGTGATTCCCACGTGATTGACATGTGATTCCCACGTGATTCCCACGTGATTGACACGCGATTCCCATGTGATTCCCAAGTGATTCCCACGTGATTGACACGTGATTCCCACGGGTTTCCCACGTGATTGACACGTGATTCCCACGTAATTTCCACGTGAATGACACGTGATTCCCACGAGATTGACACGTGATTCAAACATGATTCCCATGTGATTCGCACATGATTGACATGTGATTCCCAAGTGATTCCCACGTGATTCCCACATGATTTCCATGCCATTGACACATGATTCCCACGTGATTCCCACGTGATTCCCACGTGATTGACACGTGATTGACTCGTGATTCCCAAGTGATTCCCACGTGATTCCAACGTGATTCCCACGTGATTGACACGTGACTCCCACATGATTCCCACATGATTCCCACGTGATTCCCACGTGACTGACACGTGATTCACACGTGATTCACACGTGATTCCCCCGTGATTAACACGTGATTCCCACGTGATTCCCAAGTGATTGACACGTGTATCCCACAAGATTGACACGTGATTTCCTTGTGATTGACACGTGATTTCCTTGTGATTCCCACGTGATTCCCACGTGATTTACACGTGATTACCATGTGATTCCCCCGTGATTGACACATGATTCCCAAGTGATTCCATCGTGATTGACACGTGATTCCCACGTGAATGACACGTGATTTCCTTGTGATTGCCACGTGATTCCCACGTGATTACCACATGATTCACAAATGATTGTCACGTGATTCCCACGTGATCCCACGTGATTCCCACGTGATTACCACGTGATTGACACGTGATTCACACGTGATTCCCACATGATTCCCACGTGATTCCCACGTGATTGACACGTGATTCACACGTGATTCACACGTGATTCCCCCGTGAATGACACGTGATTCCCACGTGATTCCCAAGTGATTGACACGTGTTTCCCACGTGATTGACACGTGATTTCCTTGTGATTGACACGTGATTTCCTTGTGATTCCCACGTGATTCCCACGTCATTTACACGTGATTACCACGTGTTTCCCCCGTGATTGACACGTGATTCCCAAGTGATTCCAACGTGATTGACACGTGATTCCCACGTGAATGAAAAGTGATTTCCTTGTGATTCCCACGTGATTCCCACGTGATTTACACGTGATTACCACGTGATTCACAAATGATTGTCACGTGATTCCCACGTGATTACCACGTGATTGACACATGATTGACACGTGATTCCCACGTGATTTACACGTGATTCCCACTTGATTCCCACGTGATTTACACGTGATTCCCACGTCATTCCCACGTCATTCCCTCGTGATTGACACGTTATTCCCCCGTGATTTCCACGGGATTCCCACGTGATATCCACGTGACTCCCACGTGATTGACACGTGATTCCCAAGTGATTGACTCGTGATTGGCACGTGATTCCCAAGTGATTCCCACGTGATTGATACGTGATTCCTACGTGAATGACACGTGATTCCCACATGATTCCCACGTGATTCCCATGTGATACCCATGGGATTGACACGTCATTCCCACGTGATTCCAATGTGATACCCATGGGATTGACACGTCATTCCCACATGATTCCCATGTGATTCCCACGTGATTGACACCTCATTCCCTCGTGATTCCCACGTGATTCCCACGTGATTCCCAAACGATTCCCACGTGACGCCCACGTGATTGGCACGTCATTCCTACGTGATTCCAACTTGATTGACACGAGATTCCCATTTGATATCCACGTGAATTAGACGTGATTACCACGTGATTCCCACGTGATTGACTCGTGATTCCCACGTGATTCCCACGTGATTCCCACATGATTCCCACATTATTGATGCATGATTCCACGTGATTCCCACATGATTGACACGTGATTCCCATGTGATTCCCACGTGACTCACACGTGATTCACAAGTGATTGACACGTGATTCCCACTTGTTTCCCTTGTGATTCCCACGTGATTGACACCTGATTCCCACATCATTCCCACGTGATGCCCACGTGATTCCCACGTGAATGACACGTGATTACCATGTGATTCCCTGGTGATTCACACGTGAATGAGATGTGATTACCACGTGATTCCCATGTGAATCCCACGTTATTCCCACATGAATGACACGTGATTCTTACGTGATTCCCACGTGATTGACACGTAATTCCCACATGATTGCCACGTGATTACCACGTGAATCCCACGTGACTCCCATGTGATTCCCACGTGATTGACGCATGATTCCAACGTGATTCACACGTGATTGCAACGTGATTCCTAAATGATTCCCACGTGATCCACACGTGATTCCCACGTAATTCCCACATGATTCCCACGTGATTCCCACGTGATTCCCACCTGATTAACACGTGATTTCGACGTGATTCCCAAATGATTGTCACGTGATCCACACGTGATTCCCACGTAATTCCCACATGATTCCCACGTGATTGACACGTGATTCCCTCGTGATTCCCACATGATTCCCACGTGATTCCCTCGTGATTCCCACGTGATTGACACGTGATTCCCAAGTTTTTCCCACGTGATTCCCACGTGATTGACACTTCATTCCCACGTGATTCCCACGTAATTCTCACGTGATTGCCACGTGAATTACACGTGATTCCCACGTGATTATCACGTGATACACATGTGATTCCCAAGTGATTGACACGTGTTTCCCACATGCTTTCCACGTGATTCCCACGTGATTCCCAAGTGATTGAAACGTGATTCCCACGTTATTCCCACGTGATTGACACGTGATTCCCACGAGATTCCCCCGAGATTCCCACGTGATTGACACGTGATTGATGCATGATTTCCACTTGATTCCCACGTTATTGACACGTGATTGACACGTGATTCCCAGGTGATTCACTCGTGATTGACAAGTGATTCCCACGTGATTTCCACGGGATTCCCACGTGATTCCCACGTGACTCCCTCGTGATTGACTCGTGATTCCCACGTGATTCCCACGTGAATGACACGTGATTCCCACGTGATTCCCACGTGATTCCCCCGTTATTGACTCGGGATTCCCACTTGATTCCCACGTGATTCCCACGTGATTGACACGTGATTGACACGTGATTCCCACGTGATTCCCACGTGATTCCCACGTGATTGACACCTGATTCCCACGTGATTCCCAAATGATTGTCACGTGATTCCCACGTGTTTCCCACGTGATTCCCACGTGATTGACACGTGATTCCCACGTAATTCCCACGTGATTCCCACGTGATTCCCACGTGATTGGCACGAGATTCCGACGTGATTCCCACGTGATTCCCACGTGATTGACACGTGATTCCCACGTGATTCCCACATGATTGACACGTGATTCCCACGTGATTCACACGTGATTCCCAAGTGATTGACACGTGTTTCCCACGTGATTGACACGTGATTTCCTTGTGATTGACACGTGATTTCCTTGTGATTCCCACGTGATTCCCACGTGATTTACACGTGATTACCACGTGATTCCCCCGTGATTGACACGTGATTCCCAAGTGATTCCATCGTGATTGACACGTGATTCCCACGTGAATGACACGTGATTTCCTTGTGATTCCCACGTGATTCCCACGTGATTTACACGTGATTACCACGTGATTCACAAATGATTGTAACGTGATTCCCACGTGATCCCACGTGATTCCCACGTGATTACCACGTGATTGACACATGATTGACACGTGATTCCCACGTGATTCCCACGTGATTTACACGTGATTCCCACTTGATTCCTACGTGATTCCCACGTGATTCCCACGTGATTCCCTCGTGATTGACACGTGATTCCCCCGTGATTTCCACGGGATTCCCACGTGATATCCACGTAACTCTCACGTGATTGACACGTGATTCCCACGTGATTGACACGTGATTGGCACGTGATTCCCAAGTGATTCCCATGTGATTGATACGTGATTCCTACGTGATTGACACGTGATTCCCACATGATTCCCACGTGATTCCCATGTGATACCCATGGGATTGACACGTCATTCCCACATGATTCCCACGTGATTCCCACGTGATTGACACCTCATTCCCTGGTGATTCCCACGTGATTCCCACGTGATTCCCAAACGATTCCCACGTGACGCCCACGTGATTGACACGTCATTCCTACGTGATTCCAACTAATTGACACGAGATTCCCATTTGATATCCATGTGAATTAGCCGTGATTCCCACGTGATTCCCACGTGATTGACTCGTGATTCCCACGTGATTCCCACGTGATTCCCACGTGATCCCACGTGATTCCACATTATTGATGCATGATTCCACGTGATTCCCACATGATTGTCCCGTGATTCCCAAGTGATTGACACGTGATTCCCACTTGTTTCCCAAGTGATTCCCACGTGATTGACACCTGATTCCCACATGATTCCCACGTGATGCCCACATGATTCCCACGTGAATGACAGGTGATTACCCTGTGATTCCCAAGTGATTCCCACATGACTGACACGTGATTCCCTCGTGATTCACACCTGATTGAGATGTGACTACCACGTGATTCCCATGTGATTCCCACGTGTTTCCCACATGAATGACACGTGATTCCTACGTGATTCCCGCATGATTGACACGTAATTCCCACATGATTGTAACGTGATTACCACGTTAATCCCACGTGACTCCCATGTGACTCCCACGTGATTGACGCATGATTCCAACGTGATTCACACGTGATTCCCACGTCATTCCTAAATGATTCCCATGTGATGCCCACGTGATACCCACGTGATTTAATGTGATTTCCACGTGATTCCCACGTGATTAACTCGTGATTGTCACGTAATTCCCACATGATTCCCGCGTGATTGACACGTGATTCCCACGTGATTCCCATTTGATTCCCACCTCATTGACACGTGATACCCACGTTATTCCCACTTGATTCCCACGTGATTGACACGTGATTCCCACGTGATTCCCACGTGATTCCCTCCTGATTGACACGTGATTCCCACGTTATTCCCACGTGATTCCCACGTGATTGACACGTGATTCCCACGTGATTCCCACGTGATTCCCACGTGATTGACGCATGATTCCCTCGTGATTCCCATGTGATTGAAACGTGATTCCCACGTGATTCCCACATAATTCTCACGTGATTGTCACGTGAATTACACTTGATTCCCACGTGATTATAACGTGATACCCATGTGATTCCCAAGTGATTGACACGTGTTTTCCACGTGCTTTCCACGTGATTCCCACATGATTCCCAAGTGATTGACAGGTGATTCCCACGTTATTCCCACGTGATTGACACGTGATTCCCACGAGATTCCCACGTGATTGACACGTGATTCCCACTTGATTCCCACGTGATTCCCCCGTGATTGACTCGGGATACCCACGTGATTCCCACGTGATTCCCACGTGATTCCCCCGTGATTGACTCGGGATTCCCACGTGATTCCCACGTGATTCCCACGTGATTGACACGTGATTCCCACGTGATTCCCACGTGATTCCCACGTGATTGACACCTGATTCCCATGTGATTCCCAAATGATTGCCACGTGATTCCCACGTGATTCCCACGTGATTCCCACGTGATTGACACGTGATTCCCACGTAATTCCCACGTGATTTCCACGTGATTCCCACGTGATTCCCACGTGATTCCCACGTGATTGGCACGAGATTCCGACGTGATTCCCACGTGATTCCCACGTGATTGACACTTGATTCCCACGTGATTCCCACATGATTGACACGTGATTCCCACGTGATTCCCACATGATTCCCACGTGATTCCCACGTGATTGACACGTGATTCACACGTGATTCACACGTGATTCCCCCGTGATTGACACGTGATTCCCACGTGATTCCCAAGTGATTGACACGTGTTTCCCACGTGATTGACACGTGATTTCCTTGTGATTGACACGTGATTTCCTTGTGATTCCCACGTGATTTACACGTGATTACCCCGTGATTCCCCCGTGATTGACACGTGATTCCCAAGTGATTCCATCGTGATTGACACGTGATTCCCACGTGAATGACACGTGATTTCCTTGTGATTCCCACGTGATTCCCACGTGATTTACACGTGATTACCACGTGATTCACAAATGATTGTCACGTGATTCCCACGTGATCCCACGTGATTCCCACGAGATTACCACGTGATTGACACATGATTGACACGTGATTCCCACGAGATTCCCACGTGATTGACACGTGATTCCCACGTGATTCCCACGTAATTCCCATGTGAATGACACGTGATTCCCACGTGATTCACACGATATTCCCACCTGATTCCCACGTGATACCCACGTGATTGACACGTGATTCCCACGTGATTCCCCCGTGATTCCCACATGATTGACACGACATTCCCACGTGATTCCCACGTGATTCCTACGTGATTCCCACGTGATTCCCACATGATTAACACGTGATTTCCAGGTGATTCCCAAATGATTGTCACGTGATTCCCACGTCATTCCCACGTGATTCCCACATGATTCCCACGTGATTGACACGTGATTCCCACGTGATTCCCACGTGATTTACATGTGATTCCTTCGTGATTCCCACGTGATTGACACGTCATTCCCACGAGATTCCCATGTGATTTCCACGTGATTCCCACGTGATTCCCACGTGATTGACACGTTATTCCCACGTGATACCCACGTGATTCCCATATGATTCCAACGTGATTGACACGTGATTCCCAAATGATTCCCACGTGATGCCCACGCGATTGACACGTCATTCCCACGAGATTCCCATGTGATTTCCACGTGATTAAATGTGATTCCCACGTGATTCCCACGTGATTGATATGTGATTCCCAAGTGATTCCCACATGATTGACACGTGATTCCCACGTGATTCCCACGTGATTGACATGTAATTCCCACATGATTCCCACGTGATTCCCACGTGATTGATACGTGATTCCCACGTGAATGATACGTGATTCCTACGTGATTCCCAAGTGATTCCCAAGTGATTGACTCGTGATTCCAACGTGATTACCTCATGATTCCCTCGTGATTGACACGTGATTACCACTTGATTCCCACGTGATTACCACGTGATTCCCACATTATTCCAACTTGACTCCCATGTGATTCACACGAGATTGAAGCATGATTCCCACTTGATTCCCACGTGATTCCCACGTGATTGACACGTGATTCCCACGAGATTCCCTCGTGATTGACAAGTGATTCCCACGTGATTTCCACGGGATTCCCACGTGATTCCCACGTGACTCCCTCGTGATTGAATCGTGATTCCCACGTGATTCCCACGTGAATGATACCTGATTCCCACGTGATTCCCACGTGATTCCCACGTGAGTGACTCGGGATTCCCACGAGATTCCCACGTGATTCCCACGTGATTGACGCGTGATTGACACGTGATTCCCACGTGATTCCCACGTGATTCCCACGTGATTGACACCTGATTCCCACGTGATTCCCAAATGATTGTCACGTGATTCCCACGTGATTCCCACGTGATTGACACGTGATTCCCACGTAATTCCCACGTGATTCCCACGTGATTCCCACGTGATTGGCACGAGATTCCGCCATGATTCCCACGTGATTGGCACGTGATTCCCACGTGATTCCCACATGATTGACAGGTGATTCCCACGTGATTCTCACATGATTCCCACGTGATTCCCACGTGATTGACACGTGATTCACACGTGATTCACACGTGATTCCCCCGTGATTGACACGTGATTCCCACGTCATTCCCTAATGATTTTCACGTCATTCCCACGTGATTCCCAGATGATTCCAACGTGATTCCCACATGATTGACACGTAATTCCCACATGATTCCCACGTGATTGACACGTGATTCCCACGTGATTCCCACATGATTGACACATGATACCGACGTGATTCCCAAATGATTGTCACGTGATCCACACGTGATTCCCACGTAATTCCCACATGATTACCACGTGATTGACACGTGATTCACTCGTGATTCCCACATGATTCCCACGTGATTCCCTCGTGATTCCCAGGTGATTCACACGTGATTCCCAAGTTTTTCCCACGTGATTCCCACGTGATTGACACTTGATTCCCACGTGATTCCCACGTAATTCTCACGTGATTGCCACGTGAATTACACATGATTCCCACGTGATTATCACGTGATACACATGTGATTCCCAAGTGATTGACACGTGTTTCCCACGTGCTTTCCACGTGATTCCCACGTGATTCCCAAGTGATTGACACGTGATTCCCACGTTATTCCCACGTGATTGACACGTGATTCCCACGAGATTCCCCCGAGATTCCCACGTGATTGACACGTGATTGATGCATGATGTCCAGTTGATTCCCACGTGATTGACACGTGATTGACACGTGATTCCCACGTGATTCACTCGTGATTGACAAGTGATTCCCACGTGATTTCCACGGGATTCCCACGTGATTCCCACGTGACTCCCTCGTGATTGACTCGTGATTCCCACGTGATTCCCACGTGATTCCCACGTGATTCCCCCGTGATTGACTCGGGATTCCCATGTGATTCCCACGTGATTCCCACATGATTGACACGTGATTGACACGTGATTCCCACGTGATTCCCACGTGATTCCCACGTGATTGACAACTGATTCCCACGTGATTCCCAAATGTTTGTCACGTGATTCCCACGTGATTCCCACGTGATTCCCACATGATTCCCACGTGATTCCCACGTGATTGGCACGAGATTCCGACCTGATTCCCACTTGATTCCCACCTGATTGACACGTGATTCCCACGTGATTCCCACATGATTGACACGTGATTCCCACGTGATTCCCACATGATTCCCACGTGATTCCCACGTGATTGACACGTGATCCACACGTGATTCACACGTGATTCCCCCGTGATTGACACGTGATTCCCACGTGATTCCCAAGTGATTGACACGTGTTTCCCACGTGATTGACACGTGATTTCCTTGTGATTGACACGTGATTTCCTTGTGATTCCCACGTGATTCCCACGTGATTTACACGTGATTACCACGTGATTCCCCCGTGATTGACACGTGATTCCCAAGTGATTCCATCGTGATTGACACGTGATTCCCACGTGAATGCCACGTGATTTCCTTGTGATTCCCACGTGATTCCCACGTGATTTACACGTGATTACCACGTGATTCACAAATGATTGTCACGTGATTCCCACGTGATCCCACGTGATTCCCACGTGATTACCACGTGATTGACACATGATTGACACGTGATTCCCACGTGATTGACACATGATTGACACGTGATTCCCACGTGATTCCCACGTGATTTACACGTGATTCCCACTTGATTCCCACGTGATTCACACGTGATTCCCTCATGATTGACACGTGATTCCCCCATGATTTCCACGTGATTCCCACGTGATATCCACGTGACTCCCACGTGATTGACACGTGATTCCCACGTGATTCCCAAGTGATTGACTCGTGATTGGCACATGATTCCCAAGTGATTCCCACGTGATTGATACGTGATTCCTACGTGATTGACACGTGATTCCCACATGATTCCCACGTGATTCCCATGTGATACCCATGGGATTGACACGTCATTCCCACATGATTCCCACGTGATTCCCACGTGATTGACACCTCATTCCCTCGTGATTCCCACGTGATTCCCACGTGATTCCCAAACGATTCCCACGTGACGCCCACGTGATTGACACGTCATTCCTACGTGATTCCAACTTGATTGACACGAGATTCCCATTTGATATCCATGTGAATTAGCCGTGATTCCCACGTGATTCCCACGTGATTGACTCGTGATTCCCACGTGATTCCCACGTGATTCCCACATTATTGATGCCTGATTCCACGTGATTCCCACATGATTGACCCGTGATTCCCAAGTGATTGACACGTGATTCCCACTTGTTTCCCAAGTGATTCCCACGTGATTGACACCTGATTCCCACATGATTCCTACGTGATGCCCACATGATTCCCACGTGAATGACAGGTGATTACCCTGTGATTCCCAGGTGATTCCCACGTGATTGACACGTGATTCCCTCGTGATTCACACGTGATTGAGATGTGACTACCACGTGATTCCCATGTGATTCCCACGTGTTTCCCACATGAATGACACGTGATTCCTACGTGATTCCCACATGATTGACACGTAATTCCCTCATGATTGTAACGTGATTACCACGTGAATCCCAAGTGACTCCCATGTGATTCCCACGTGATTGACGCATGATTCCAACGTGATTCACACGTGATTACCACGTGATTCCTAAATGATTCCCATGTGATGCCCACGTGATGCCCACGTGATTTAATGTGATTTCCACGTGATTCCCACGTTGTTAACTCGTGATTGTCACGTAATTCCCACATGATTCCCACGTGATTGACACGTGATTCCCACGTGATTCCCATTTGATTCCCACCTCATTGACACGTGATACCCACGTTATTCCCACTTGATTCCCACGTGATTGACACGTGATTCCCACGTGATTCCCACGTGATTCCCTCCTGATTGACACGTGATTCCCACGTTATTCCCACGTGATTCCCACGTGATTGACACGTGATTCCCACGTGATTCCCACGTGATTCCCACGTGATGGACGCATGATTCCCACGTGATTCCCATGTGATTGAAACGTGATTCCCACGTGATTCCCACGTAATTCTCACGTGATTGCCACGTGAATTACACTTGATTCCCACGTGATTATCACGTGATACCCATGTGATTCCCAAGTGATTGACACGTGTTTTCCACGTGCTTTCCACGTGATGCCCACATGATTCCCAAGTGATTGACACGTGATTTCCACGTTATTCCCACGTGATTGACACGTGATTCCCACGAGATTCCCACATGATTGACACGTGATTCCCACGTGATTCCCACGTGATTCCCCCGTGATTGACTCGGGATTCCCACGTGATTCCCACGTGATTCCCACGTGATTCCCCCGTGATTGACTCGGGATTCCCACGTGATTCCCACGTGATTCCCACGTGATTGACACGTGATTGACACGTGATTCCCACGTGATTCCCACGTGATTCCCACGTAATTCCCACGTGATTCCCACGTAATTCCCACGTGATTCCCACGTGATTCCCAAATGATTGTCACGTGATTCCCACGTGATTCCCACGTGATTCCCACGTGATTCCCACGTAATTCCCACGTGATTCCCACGTGATTCCCACGTGATTCCCACATGATTCCCACGTGATTCCCACGTGATTGACACGTGATTCACACGTGATTCCCCCGTGATTGACACGTGATTCCCACGTGATTCCCAAGTGATTGACACGTGTTTCCCACGTGATTGACACGTGATTTCCTTGTGATTGACACGTGATTTCCTTGTGATTCCTACGTGATTCCCACGTGATTTACACGTGATTACCACGTGATTCCCCCGTGATTGACACGTGATTCCCAAGTGATTCCATCGTGATTGACACGTGATTCCCACGTGAATGACACGTGATTTCCTTGTGATTCCCACGTGATTCCCACGTGATTTACACGTGATTACCACGTGATTCACAAATGATTGTCACGTGATTCCCACGTGATCCCACGTGATTCCCACGTGATTACCACGTGATTGACACATGATTGACACGTGATTCCCACGTGATTTACACGTGATTCCCACTTGATTCCCACGTGATTGACACGTGATTCCCACGTGATTCCCACGTGATTCCCACGTGATTCCCTCGTGATTGACACGTGATTCCCCCGTGATTTCCACGGGATTCCCACGTGATATCCACGTGACTCCCACGTGATTGACACGTGATTCCCACGTGATTGACACGTGATTGGCACGTGATTCCCAAGTGATTCCCATGTGATTGATACGTGATTCCTACGTGATTGACACGTGATTCCCACATGATTCCCACGTGATTCCCACGTGATTGACACCTCATTCCCTCGTGATTCCCATGTGATTCCCACGTGATTCCCAAACGATTCCCACGTGACGCCCACGTGATTGACACGTCATTCCTACGTGATTCCAACTTGATTGACACGAGATTCCCATTTGATATCCATGTGAATTAGCCGTGATTCCCACGTGATTCCCACGTGATTGACTCGTGATTCCCACGTGATTCCCACGTGATTACCACGTGATTCCCACGTGATTCCACATTATTGATGCATGATTCCACGTGATTCCCACATGATTGTCCCGTGATTCCCAAGTGATTGACACGTGATTCCCACTTGTTTCCCAAGTGATTCCCACGTGATTGACACCTGATTCCCACATGATTCCCACGTGATGCCCACATGATTCCCACGTGAATGACAGGTGATTACCCTGTGATTCCCAAGTGATTCCCACATGATTGACACGTGATTCCCTCGTGATTCACACGTGATTGAGATGTGACTACCACGTGATTCCCATGTGATTCCCACGTGTTTCCCACATGAATGACACGTGATTCCTACGTGATTCCCACATGATTGACACGTAATTCCCACATGATTGTAACGTGATTACCACGTGAATCCCACGTGACTCCCATGTGATTCCCACGTGATTGACGCATGATTCCAACGTGATTCACACGTGATTCCCACGTGATTCTTAAATGATTCCCATGTGATGCCCACGTGATGCCCACGTGATTTAATGTGATTTCCACGTGATTCCCACGTGATTAACTCGTGATTGTCACGTAATTCCCACATGATTCCCACGTGATTGACACGTGATTCCCACGTGATTCCCATTTGATTCCCACCTCATTGACACATGATACCCACGTTATTCCCACTTGATTCCCACGTGATTGACACGTGATTCCCACGTGATTCCCACGTGATTCCCTCCTGATTGACACGTGATTCCCACGTTATTCCCACGTGATTCCCACCTGATTAACACGTGATTCCCACGTGATTCCCACGTGATTCCCTCCTGATTGACACGTGATTCCCACGTTATTCCCACGTGATTTCCACGTGATTGACACGTGATTCCCACATGATTCCCAAGTGATTGACAGGTGATTCCCACGTTATTCCCACGTGATTGACACGTGATTCCCACGAGATTCCCACGTGATTGACACGTGATTCCCACGTGATTCCCACGTGATTCCCCCGTGATTGACTCGGGATTCCCACGTGATTCCCACGTGATTCCCACGTGATTCCCCCGTGATTGACTCGGGATTCCCACGTGATTCCCACGTGATTCCCACGTGATTCCCACGTGATTGACACGTGATTCCCACGTGATTCCCACGTGATTCCCACGTGATTGACACCTGATTCCCACGTGATTCCCAAATGATTGTCACGTGATTCCCACGTGATTCCCACGTGATTCCCACGTGATTGACACGTGATTCCCACGTAATTCCCACGTGATTTCCACGTGATTCCCACGTGATTCCCACGTGATTGGCACGAGATTCCGACGTCATTCCCACGTGATTCCCACGTGATTGACACGTGATTCCCACGTGATTCCCACATGATTGACTCGTGATTCCCACGTGATTCCCACATGATTCCCACGTGATTCCCACGTGATTGACACGTGATTCACACGTGATTCACACGTGAATCCCCCGTGATTGACACGTGATTCCCACGTGATTCCCAAGTGATTGACACGTGTTTCCCACGTGATTGACACGTGATTTCGTTGTGATTGACACGTGATTTCCTTGTGATTCCCACGTGATTTACACGTGATTACCACGTGATTCCCCCGTGATTGACACGTGATTCCCAAGTGATTCCATCGTGATTGACACGTGATTCCCACGTGAATGACACGTGATTTCCTTGTGATTCCCACGTGATTCCCACGTGATTTACACGTGATTACCACGTGATTCACAAATGATTGTCACGTGATTCCCACGTGATCCCACGTGATTCCCACGTGATTACCACGTGATTGACACATGATTGACACGTGATTCCCACGTGATTCCCACGTGATTTACACGTGATTCCCACTTGATTCCCACGTGATTTACACGTGATTCCCACGTGATTCCCACGTCATTCCCACGTGATTGACACCTGATTCCCACGTGATTCCCAACTGATTGTCACGTGATTCCCACGTGATTCCCACGTGATTGACACGTGATTCCCACGTAATTCCCACGTGATTCCCACGTGATTGGCACGAGATTCCGCCGTGATTCCCACGTGATTGACACGTGATTCCCACGTGATTCCCACATAATTGACAGGTGATTCCCACGTGATTCCCACATGATTCCCACGTGATTCCCACGTGATTCACACGTGATTCACACGTGAATCACACGTGATTCCCCCGTGATTGACACGTGATTCCCACGTGATTCCCTAATGATTTTCACGTCATTAACACGTGATTCCCAGATGATTCCAACGTGATTCCCACGTGATTGACACGTGATTCCCACGTGATTCCCACGTGGTTGACACGTGATTCAAATGTGATTCCACGTGAGTCCAAAGTGTTTGCCATGTGATTTCCACGTAATTAACACGTGATTCCCACGTGATTCCCACGTGACTCCCTCGTGATTTCCACGTGATTGACACGTGAATCCCACGTGATTCCCACGTGATTGAGGCGTGATTACCACGTGATTGACACGTGATTCCCAGGTGATTGACACGTGATTCCCACGTGATTCCCACATGACTCCGACGTGATTCCCACGTGATTGACATGTGATTAGGACGTGATTCCTACGTCATTGACACGTGATTCCCACGTGATTAACACGTGACTCCAAAGTGATTCCCACGTGATTGACATGTGATTAGGACGTGATTCCTACGTGATTGACACGTGATTCCTACGTGATTCCCACGTGATACCCACGTGATTGACACGTGAGGCCCACGATATTCTCACGTGATTCACACGTGATTCCCACGTGATTGACATGTGATTCCCAAGTGATTCCATCGTGATTGACACGTGATTCCCATGTGATTCCCACGTGATTGACACGTGATTCCCACGTGATTGACACGTGATTTCCTCGTGATTCCCACGTGATTCCAACGTGATTTACACGTGATTACCACGTGATTCCCAAATGATTGTCACGTGATTCCCACGTGATCCCACGTGATTCCCGTGATTCCCACGTGATTGACACGTGTTTCCCACGTGATTGACACGATATTCCCACGTGATTCCCTCGTGATAGACAAGTGATTCACACGTGATTCCCACGTGATTGACACGTGATTCACACGTGATTCCCACGTGATTGACACGTGATTCCCACGTGATTCCCACGTGATTGACACGTGATTCACACGTGATTCCCACGTGATTCCCACGTGATTCCCACGTGATTGACACGTGTTTCCCACGTGATTGACACGTGATTCCCACGTGATTCCCTCGTGATTGACACGTGATTCCCCCGTGATTTCCACGGGATTCCCACGTGATATCCACGTGACTCCCACGTGATTGACACGTGATTCCCACGTGATTCCCACGTGATTGACACGTGATTCCTACGTGATTGACACGTGATACCCACATGATTCCCACGTGATTCCCACGTGATACGGATGGGATTGACACGTGATTACCCCGTGATTCCCACGTGATTCCCACGTGATTGACACTTCATTTCCACGTGATTTCACCTGATTCCAACGTGATTAACAAACGATTCCCACGTTATGCCCACGTGATTGACACGTCATTCCCACGTGATTCCAACTTGATTGACACGAGATTCCCATTTGATATCCACGTGAATTAGACGTGATTCCCACGTGATTCCCACGTGATTGACTCGTGATTCCCACGTGATTCCCATGTGATTCCCACGTGATTCCCACCTGATTCCCACGTGATTCCCACATTATTGATGCATGATTCCACGTGATTCCCACATGATTGACACGTGATTCCCATGTGATTCCCACGTGACTCACACGTGATTCCCAAGTGATTGACACGTGTTTCCCACTTGTTTCCCTTGTGATTCCCACGTGATTGACACCTGATTCCCACATGATTCCTACGTGATGCCCACGTGATTCCCACGTGAATGACACGTGATTACCATGTGATTCCCTGGTGATTCACACGTGAATGAGATGTGATTACCACGTGATTCCCATGTGATTCCCACGTTATTCCCACATGAATGACACGTGATTCCTACGTGATTCCCACGTGATTGACACGTAATTCCCACATGATTGCCACGTGATTACCACGTGAATCCCACGTGACTCCCATGTGATTCCCACGTGATTGACGCATGATTCCCACGTGATTCCCACGTGATTCCTACGAGATTCCCCCGTGATTCCCATGGGATTGACACGTGATTCCCACGTGATTCCCACGTGATTGATACGTGATTCCCTCGTGACTCCCACGTGACTCCAACGTGACTCCCACGTAATTGACATGTGATTCCCACGTGATTGACACGTGATTCCCACGTGATTCCCACGTGACTCCAACGTGACTCCCACGTAATTGACATGTGATTCCCACGTGATTCCAACGTGATAGACACGTGATGCCCACGTGATTCCCACGTGATTGACACGTGATTTCCACGTGATTCCCACTTGATTCTCACATGATTGACACGTCATTAACACGTGATTCCCACGTGAATCCCACGTGATTCCCACGTGATTCCCACGTGATTGACACGTGATTCCCACCTTATTCCCACGTGATTCCCACGTGATTGACACGTGATTCCCACATGACTCCCACGTGATGGACACGTGAAACCCACGTGATTCCCACGTGATTCCCACGTGATTCTACTTGACTCCCACTTGATTCCCACGTGATTGACGATGATTCCCACGTGATTCCCACGTGATTGACACGTGATTCCCAGGTGATTGACACGTGAATCCCACGTGATTCCCACGTGCTTCCCACATGATTGACACGTGATTCCCATGTGATTCTCACGTGATTCCCACGTGATTGACACGTGATTCCCACGTGATTATCACGTGATTCCCATGTGATTCCCAAGTGATTGACACGTGATTTGCACGTGCTTCCCACGTGATTCCTAATTGACTCCCACGTGATTCCCACGTGACTCCCATGTGATTCCCACGTGATAGACGCATGATTCCCACGTGATTCCCACCTCATTCCTACGTGATTCCCACGTGATTCCCACGGGATTGACACGTGATTCCCACGTGATTCCCACGTGATTGACAAGTGATTCCCACATGATTCCCACGTGACTCCAACGTGATTCCCACGTTATTGACACGTAATTCCCACCTTATTCCCACGTGATTCCCACGGGATTGCCATGTCATTCCCAAGTGATTGCCATGTGATTCCCACGTGATTGACACGTGATTCCCACGTGATTCCACCGTGATTCCCACGTGATTCCCAAATGATTCCCACGTGATGCCCTCGTGATGCTCACGTGATTGACACGTGATTCCCTCATGATTCCCACGTGATTGACACGTGATTCCCAAGTTTTTTCCACGTGATTCCCACGTGATTGACACGTGATTCCGACGTGATTCCCAAATGATTTTCACGTGATCCACACGTGATTCCAACGTAATTCCCACATGATTCCCACGTGATTGACACGTGATTCCCTCTGATTCCCACATGATTCCCACGTGATTCCCTCGTGATTCCCACGTGATTGACACGTGATTCCCAAGTTTTTTCCACGTGATTCACACGTGATTGATACTTGATTCCCACGTGATTCCCACGTAATTCTCACGTGATTGCCACGTGAATTACACGTGATTCCCACGTGATTATCACGTGATACACATGTGATTCCCAAGTGTTTGACACGTGTTTCCCACGTGCTTTCCACGTGATTCCCACGTGATTCCCAAGTGATTGAAACGTGATTCCCACGTTATTCCCACGTGATTGACACGTGATTCCCACGAGATTCCCCCGAGATTACCACGTGATTGACACGTGATTGATGCATGATTTCCACTTGATTCCCACGTGATTGACACGTGATTGACACGTGATTCCCACGTGACTCCCTCGTGATTGACTCGTGATTCCCACGTGATTCCCACGTGAATGACACGTGATTCCCACGTGATTCCCACGTGATTCCCCCGTGATTGACTCGGGATTCCCACGTGATTCCCACGTGATTCCCACGTGATTGACACGTGATTGACACGTGATTCCCACGTGATTCCCACGTGATTGACACGTGATTCCCACGTGATTCCCAAATGATTGTCACGTGATTCCCACGTGATTCCCACGTGATTCCCAAATTATTGTCACGTGATTCCCACGTGATTCCCACGTGATTCCCACGTGATTGGCACGAGATTCCGACGTTGTTCCCACGTGATTCCAACGTGATTGACACGTGATTCCCACGTGATTCCCACATGATTGATACGTGATTCCCACGTGATTCCCACATGATTCCCACGTGATTCCCACGTGACTGACACGTGATTCACACGTGATTCCCCCGTGATTGACATGTGATTCCCACGTGATTCCCACGTGACTCCAAAGTGATACCCACGTTATTGACACGTGATTCCCACCTTATTCCCACATGATTCCCACGGGATTGCCATGTCATTCCCACGTGATTGCCATGTGATTCCCACGTGATTGACACGTGATTCCCACGTGATTCCACCGTGATTCCCACGTGATTCCCAAATGATTCCCACGTGATGCCCTCGTGATTCTCACGTGATTGACACGTGACTCCCTCATGATTCCCACATGATTGACACGTGATTCCAACGTGATTCACACATAATTCCATCGTGATTGACACGTGGTTCCCACATGATTCCCACGATATTGACACGGGATTCCAACGAGATTCCCACATGATTACCACGTGATTCCCACGTGATTGACACGTGATTCCCACGTGATTCCCACGTGATTCACAAGTGATTCCCACGTGATTCCCACGTGATGCCCACGTGATTGACACGTCATTCCCACGTGATTCCCACGTGATTGACACGTGATTCCCACGTGATTGACACGTGATTCCCACGTGATTCCCACGTGATTCCCACGTGGTTGACACGTGATTCCCCCATGATTCCCACGTGATTGACACATGATTCCCACGTGATTCTCACGCGATTCCCATGTGATTTCCACGTGATTGACAAGGGATTCCCACGTGCTTCCCACGTGCTTCCCACGTGATTGACACGTGATTTCCACGTGATTGACATGTAATTGCCACGTGATTCCCACGTGATTCCCACGTGATTCCCACGTGATTGACACCTGATTCCCACGTGATTCCCAAATGATTGTCACGTGATTCCCACGTGATTCCCACGTGATTGACACGTGATTCCCACGTAATTCCCACGTGATTCCCACGTGATGCCCACGTGATTCCCACGTGATTGGCACGAGATTCCGACGTTGTTCCCATGTGATTCCAACGTGATTGACACGTGATTCCCACGTGATTCCCACATGATTGACACGTGATTGACACGTGATTCCCACGTGATTCCCACGTGATTCCCACGTGATTGACACGTGATTCCCACGTGGTTCCCAAATGATTGTCACGTGATTCCCACGTGATTCCCACGTGATTCCCACGTGATTGACACGTGATTCCCACGTAATTCCCACGTGATTCCCACGTGATTCCCACGTGATTACCACGTGATTCCCACGTGATTGGCACGAGATTCCGACGTTGTTCCCATGTGATTCCAACGTGATTGACACGTGATTCCCACGTGATTCCCACATGATTGATACGTGATTCCCACATGATTCCCACATGATTCCCACGTGATTCCCACGTGACTGACACGTGATTCACACGTGATTCACACGTGATTCCCCCGTGATTGACATGTGATTCCCACGTGATTCCCACGTGACTCCAACGTGATTCCCACGTTATTGACACGTGATTCCCACCTTATTCCCACGTGATTCCCACGGGATTGCCATGTCATTCCCACGTGGTTGCCATGTGATTCCCACGTGATTGACACGTGATTCCCACGTGATTCCACCGTGATTCCCACGTGATTCCCAAATGATTCCCACGTGATGCCCTCGTGATGCTCACGTGATTGACACGTGATTCCCTCATGATTCCCACATGATTGACACGTGATTCCCACGTGATTCACACATAATTCCATCGTGATTGACACGTGGTTCCCACATGATTCCCACGATATTGACACGGGATTCCAACGTGATTCCCACATGATTACCACGTGATTCCCACGTGATTGACACGTGATTCCCCTGTGATTCCCACGTGATTCACAAGTGATTCCCACGTGATTCCCACGTGATGCCCACGTGATTGACACGTCATTCCCACGTGATTCCCACGTGATTGACACGTGATTCCCACGTGATTGACACGTGATTCCCACATGATACCCACGTGATTGACACGTTATTCCCACGTGATTCCTACGTGATTTCCACGTGATTCCCACGTAATTCCCACGTGACTCCCATGTGATTTCCACGTTATTGACACGTGATTCCCACGTGATTGATATGTGATTCCCACGTGATTCCCACGTGATTGACACGCGATTCCCATGTGATTCCCAAGTGATTCCCACGTGATTGACACGTGATTCCCACGGGTTTCCCACGTGATTGACACGTGATTCCCACGTAATTTCCACGTGAATGACACGTGATTCCCACGAGATTGACACGTGATTCAAACATGATTCCAATGTGATTCGCACATGATTGACATGTGATTCCCAAGTGATTCCCACGTGATTCCCACATGATTTCCATGCCATTGACACATGATTCCCACGTGATTCCCACGTGATTCCCACGTGATTGACACGTGATTGACTCGTGATTCCCAAGTGATTCCCACGTGATTCCAACGTGATTCCCACGTGATTGACATGTGACTCCCACATGATTCCCACGTGATTGACACGTGATTCCCACGTGATTCCCACGTGACTCCGACGTGATTCCCACGTGATTGACACGTGATTACCACGTGATTCCTACATGATTGACAGGTGATTCCTACGTGATTCCCACGTGATACCCACGTGATTGACACGTGAGGTCCTCGAGATTCTCACGTGATTCACATGTGATTCCCACGTGAATGAAACGTGAGTGCCACGTGATTCCATCGTGATTGACACGTGATTCCCGTGTGATTCCTACGTGATTTCCGCGTGATTCCCACGTGATTCCCACGTGATTGACACGTGATTCCCACGTGATTCCCAAATAATTGTCACGTGATTCCCACGTGAACACACGTGATTCCCACGTGATTCCCACGTGATTGACACGTGATTCCCACGTGATTCAAAATTGATTCCCACGTGATTCCAACGTGATTGAAAAGTGATTCCCAAATGATTCCCGTGTGATACGCATGTGATGCCCACGTGATTGACACGTGATTCCTACCTGATTCCCTCGTGATTGACAAGTGATTACCATATGATTCCCACGTGATTGACACGTTATTCCCACGTGATTCCTACGTGATTACCACGTGATTCCCATGTTATTACCACGTGACTCCCATGTGATTCCCACGTGATTGACGCATGATTCCCACGTGATTCCCACGTGATTCCCACGGGATTGACACGTGATTCACACGTGATTACCACGTGATTTACACGTGATTCCCACGTGATTCCCACGTGACTCCAATGTGATTCCCACGTAATTGACATGTGATTCCCACGTGCTTGACACGTGATTCCCATATGATTCCCACGTGATTCCAAAGTGATTGACACGTGATTCCCACGTGATTCCCACGTGATTGACACGTATTTTCCAGGTGATTCCCACTTGATTCTCACATGATTGACACGTGATTGACACGTGATTCCCACGTGAATCCCACGTGATTCCCAGGTGATTGACACGTGATTCCCACCTTATTCCAGCATGATTCTCACGGGATTGACATGTCATTCACACGTGATTGCCACGTGATTCCCACGTGATTGACACGTGATTCCCACGTGATTCCCACATGATTCCCAAATGATTCCCACGTGATACCCAAGTGATTGACACGTGACTGCCACGTGATTCCCACGTGATTGACACGTTATTCCCACGTTATTCACACGTAATTCCATCATGATTGACACGTGATTCCCACATGATTCCCACGATATTGACATGTGATTCCAACGTGATTCCCACGTGATTACCACGTGACTCCCACGTGATTCCCTCGTGATTCCCAAATGATTCCCACGTGATGCCCACGTGATTGACACGTGATTCCCACATGATTCCCCCGTGATTGACACGTGATTCCCACGTTATTCACACATAATTCCATCATGATTGACACGTGATTCCCACATGATTCCCACGATATTGACATGTGATTCCAACGTGATGCCCACGTGATTACCACGTGATTCCCATGTGATTCCCACGTAACTCCCACGTGATTCCCACGTGATTGAGGCGTGATTACCTCTTGATTCCCACATGATTCCCATGTGATTGACACGTGATTCCCACGTTATTCACACGTAATTCCATCATGATTGACACGTGATTCCCACATGATTCCCACGATATTGACATGTGATTCCAACGTGATTCCCACGTGATTACCACGTGATTTCCATGTGATTCCCACGTGACTCCTACGGACTCCCACATGATTGAAACGTGATACCCACGTGATTCCCACGTGATTGACACGTGATTCCCACGTGATTTCCACGTGATTCACATGTGATTCCCATGTGATTCCAACGTGATTGACACGTGATTTCCAAATGATTCCCACGTGATGCCCACGTGATTGACACGTCATTCCCACGTGATTCCAACTTGATTGACACGAGATTCCCACGTGATTTCCATGTGATTAAATGTGATTTCCACCTGATTCACGTGATTGACACGTGATTCCAACGTGATTCCCACGTGATTACCACGTGATTCCCATGTGATTCCCACGTGACTCCTACGGACTCCCACATGATTGACACGTGATACCCACGTGATTCCCACGTGATTCCCACGTGATTGACACGTGATTCCCACGTGATTCCCACGTGATCCCCACGTGATTCCCATGTGATTCCCACGTAACTCCCACGTGATTCCCACGTGATTGAGGCGTGATTACCTCTTGATTCCCACATGATTTCCACGTGATTGACACGTGATTCCCACGTCATTCACACGTAATTCCATCATGGTTGACACGTGATTCCCACATTATTCCCACGATATTGACATGTGATTCAAACGTGATTCCCACGTGATTACCACGTGATTCCCATGTGATTCCCACGAGACTCCTACGGACTCCCACATGATTGACACGTGATACCCACGTGATTCCCACGTGATTCCCACGTGATTGACACGTGATTGACATGTGATTCCCACGTGATTCCCACGTGATTCCCATGTGATTCCAACGTGATTGACACGTGATGTCCAAATGATTCCCACGTGATGCCCACGTGATTGACACGTCATTCCCACGTGATTCCAACTTGATTGACACGAGATTCCCACGTGATTTCCACGTGATTAAATGTGATTTCCACCTGATTCACGTGATTGACACGTGATTCCCACGTGATTCCCACGTGATTCCCAAGTGATTGATATGTGATTCCCAAGTGATTCCCACGTGATTGACACGTGATTCCCACGTGATTCCCATGTGATTGACACTTGATTCCCACTTGATTCCCACGTGTTTCTACGTGATTGACCCATGACACCCACGTGATTCCCACGTGAATCCAACGTGATTGACACGTGATTCCCACGTGAATGACACGAGATTCTCACGTGATTCCCACGTGAATCCCACGTGATTGACACGTGATTCTCACGTGATTCCCATGTGATTCCAAAGTGACTGACACGTGATTCCCACGTGATTCCCATGTGATTCCTACGTGATTCCCACGTGATTCCCACGTGATTCCCAAGTGATTGATACGTGATTCCCACGTGATTCCCAGGTGATTGACACGTGATTCCCACGTGATTCCCATGTGATTGACACGTGATTCCCAAGTGATTCCCACGTGTTTCCACGTGATTAACCCATGACACCCACGTGATTCCCACGTGAATCCAACGTGATTGACACGTGATTCCCACGTGAATGACACGAGATTCTCACGTGATTCCCACGTGATTCCCCCGTGATTGACACTTGATTCCCACGTGATTCTCACGTGATTCCCATGTGATTCCCAAGTGATTGACACGTGATTCCCACGTGATTCCCACGTGGTTGACACGTGATTCCCCCATGATTCCCACGTGATCCCACGTGATTCCCACGTGATTACCACGTGATTGACACGTGATTCACATGTGATTCCCACATGATTCCCACGTGATTCCCACGTGATTGACACGTGATTCACACGTGATTCACACGTGATTCCCCCGTGAATGACACGTGATTCCCACGTGATTCCCAAGTGATTGACACGTGTTTCCCACGTGATTGACACGTGATTTCCTTGTGATTGACACGTGATTTCCTTGTGATTCCCACGTGATTCCCACGTCATTTACACGTGATTACCACGTGTTTCCCCCGTGATTGACACGTGATTCCCAAGTGATTCCAACGTGATTGACACGTGATTCCCACGTGAATGAAAAGTGATTTCCTTGTGATTCCCACGTGATTCCCACGTGATTTACACGTGATTACCACGTGATTCACAAATGATTGTCACGTGATTCCCACGTGATCCCACGTGATTCCCACGTGATTACCACGTGATTGACACATGATTGACACGTGATTCCCACGTGATTTACACGTGATTCCCACTTGATTCCCACGTGATTTACACGTGATTCCCACGTCATTCCCACGTCATTCCCTCGTGATTGACACGTTATTCCCCCGTGATTTCCACGGGATTCCCACGTGATATCCACGTGACTCCCACGTGATTGACACGTGATTCCCAAGTGATTGACTCGTGATTGGCACGTGATTCCCAAGTGATTCCCACGTGATTGATACGTGATTCCTACGTGAATGACACGTGATTCCCACATGATTCCCACGTGATTCCCATGTGATACCCATGGGATTGACACGTCATTCCCACGTGATTCCAATGTGATACCCATGGGATTGACACGTCATTCCCACATGATTCCCACGTGATTCCCACATGATTGACACGTGATTCCCATGTGATTCCCACGTGACTCACACGTGATTCCCAAGTGATTGACACGTGATTCCCACTTGTTTCCCTTGTGATTCCCACGTGATTGACACCTGATTCCCACATCATTCCCACGTGATGCCCACGTGATTCCCACGTGAATGACACGTGATTACCATGTGATTCCCTGGTGATTCACACGTGAATGAGATGTGATTACCACGTGATTCCCATGTGAATCCCACGTTATTCCCACATGAATGACACGTGATTCTTACGTGATTCCCACGTGATTGACACGTAATTCCCACATGATTGCCACGTGATTACCACGTGAATCCCACGTGACTCCCATGTGATTCCCACGTGATTGACGCATGATTCCAACGTGATTCACACGTGATTGCAACGTGATTCCTAAATGATTCCCACGTGATCCACACGTGATTCCCACGTAATTCCCACATGATTCCCACGTGATTCCCACGTGATTCCCACCTGATTAACACGTGATTTCGACGTGATTCCCAAATGATTGTCACGTGATCCACACGTGATTCCCACGTAATTCCCACATGATTCCCACGTGATTGACACGTGATTCCCTCGTGATTCCCACATGATTCCCACGTGATTCCCTCGTGATTCCCACGTGATTGACACGTGATTCCCAAGTTTTTCCCACGTGATTCCCACGTGATTGACACTTCATTCCCACGTGATTCCCACGTAATTCTCACGTGATTGCCACGTGAATTACACGTGATTCCCACGTGATTATCACGTGATACACATGTGATTCCCAAGTGATTGACACGTGTTTCCCACGTGCTTTCCACGTGATTCCCACGTGATTCCCAAGTGATTGAAACGTGATTCCCACGTTATTCCCACGTGATTGACACGTGATTCCCACGAGATTCCCCCGAGATTCCCACGTGATTGACACGTGATTGATGCATGATTTCCACTTGATTCCCACGTTATTGACACGTGATTGACACGTGATTCACTCGTGATTGACAAGTGATTCCCACGTGATTTCCACGGGATTCCCACGTGATTCCCACGTGACTCCCTCGTGATTGACTCGTGATTCCCACGTGATTCCCACGTGAATGACACGTGATTCCCACGTGATTCCCACGTGATTCCCCCGTTATTGACTCGGGATTCCCACTTGATTCCCACGTGATTCCCACGTGATTGACACGTGATTGACACGTGATTCCCACGTGATTCCCACGTGATTCCCACGTGATTGACACCTGATTCCCACGTGATTCCCAAATGATTGTCACGTGATTCCCACGTGTTTCCCACGTGATTCCCACGTGATTGACACGTGATTCCCACGTAATTCCCACGTGATTCCCACGTGATTCCCACGTGATTGGCACGAGATTCCGACGTGATTCCCACGTGATTCCCACGTGATTGACACGTGATTCCCACGTGATTCCCACATGATTGACACGTGATTCCCACGTGATTCACACGTGATTCCACCGTGATTGACACGTGATTCCCACGTGATTCCCAAGTGATTGACACGTGTTTCCCACGTGATTGACACGTGATTTCCTTGTGATTGACACGTGATTTCCTTGTGATTCCCACGTGATTCCCACGTGATTTACACGTGATTACCACGTGATTCCCCCGTGATTGACACGTGATTCCCAAGTGATTCCATCGTGATTGACACGTGATTCCCACGTGAATGACACGTGATTTCCTTGTGATTCCCACGTGATTCCCACGTGATTTACACGTGATTCCCTCGTGATTCCCACGTGATTGACACGTGATTCCCAAGTTTTTCCCACGTGATTCCCACGTGATTGACACTTCATTCCCACGTGATTCCCACGTAATTCTCACGTGATTGCCACGTGAATTACACGTGATTCCCACGTGATTATCACGTGATACACATGTGATTCCCAAGTGATTGACACGTGTTTCCCACGTGCTTTCCACGTGATTCCCACGTGATTCCCAAGTGATTGAAACGTGATTCCCACGTTATTCCCACGTGATTGACACGTGATTCCCACGAGATTCCCCCGAGATTCCCACGTGATTGACACGTGATTGATGCATGATTTCCACTTGATTCCCACGTTATTGACACGTGATTGACACGTGATTCACTCGTGATTGACAAGTGATTCCCACGTGATTTCCACGGGATTCCCACGTGATTCCCACGTGACTCCCTCGTGATTGACTCGTGATTCCCACGTGATTCCCACGTGAATGACACGTGATTCCCACGTGATTCCCACGTGATTCCCCCGTTATTGACTCGGGATTCCCACTTGATTCCCACGTGATTCCCACGTGATTGACACGTGATTGACACGTGATTCCCACGTGATTCCCACGTGATTCCCACGTGATTGACACCTGATTCCCACGTGATTCCCAAATGATTGTCACGTGATTCCCACGTGTTTCCCACGTGATTCCCACGTGATTGACACGTGATTCCCACGTAATTCCCACGTGATTCCCACGTGATTCCCACGTGATTGGCACGAGATTCCGACGTGATTCCCACGTGATTCCCACGTGATTGACACGTGATTCCCACGTGATTCCCACATGATTGACACGTGATTCCCACGTGATTCACACGTGATTCCACCGTGATTGACACGTGATTCCCACGTGATTCCCAAGTGATTGACACGTGTTTCCCACGTGATTGACACGTGATTTCCTTGTGATTGACACGTGATTTCCTTGTGATTCCCACGTGATTCCCACGTGATTTACACGTGATTACCACGTGATTCCCCCGTGATTGACACGTGATTCCCACGTGATTTACACGTGATTCCCACTTGATTCCCACGTGATTTACACGTGATTCCCACGTCATTCCCACGTCATTCCCTCGTGATTGACACGTTATTCCCCCGTGATTTCCACGGGATTCCCACGTGATATCCACGTGACTCCCACGTGATTGACACGTGATTCCCAAGTGATTGACTCGTGATTGGCACGTGATTCCCAAGTGATTCCCACGTGATTGATACGTGATTCCTACGTGAATGACACGTGATTCCCACATGATTCCCACGTGATTCCCATGTGATACCCATGGGATTGACACGTCATTCCCACGTGATTCCAATGTGATACCCATGGGATTGACACGTCATTCCCACATGATTCCCACGTGATTCCCACATGATTGACACGTGATTCCCATGTGATTCCCACGTGACTCACACGTGATTCCCAAGTGATTGACACGTGATTCCCACTTGTTTCCCTTGTGATTCCCACGTGATTGACACCTGATTCCCACATCATTCCCACGTGATGCCCACGTGATTCCCACGTGAATGACACGTGATTACCATGTGATTCCCTGGTGATTCACACGTGAATGAGATGTGATTACCACGTGATTCCCATGTGAATCCCACGTTATTCCCACATGAATGACACGTGATTCTTACGTGATTCCCACGTGATTGACACGTAATTCCCACATGATTGCCACGTGATTACCACGTGAATCCCACGTGACTCCCATGTGATTCCCACGTGATTGACGCATGATTCCAACGTGATTCACACGTGATTGCAACGTGATTCCTAAATGATTCCCACGTGATCCACACGTGATTCCCACGTAATTCCCACATGATTCCCACGTGATTCCCACGTGATTCCCACCTGATTAACACGTGATTTCGACGTGATTCCCAAATGATTGTCACGTGATCCACACGTGATTCCCACGTAATTCCCACATGATTCCCACGTGATTGACACGTGATTCCCTCGTGATTCCCACATGATTCCCACGTGATTCCCTCGTGATTCCCACGTGATTGACACGTGATTCCCAAGTTTTTCCCACGTGATTCCCACGTGATTGACACTTCATTCCCACGTGATTCCCACGTAATTCTCACGTGATTGCCACGTGAATTACACGTGATTCCCACGTGATTATCACGTGATACACATGTGATTCCCAAGTGATTGACACGTGTTTCCCACGTGCTTTCCACGTGATTCCCACGTGATTCCCAAGTGATTGAAACGTGATTCCCACGTTATTCCCACGTGATTGACACGTGATTCCCACGAGATTCCCCCGAGATTCCCACGTGATTGACACGTGATTGATGCATGATTTCCACTTGATTCCCACGTTATTGACACGTGATTGACACGTGATTCACTCGTGATTGACAAGTGATTCCCACGTGATTTCCACGGGATTCCCACGTGATTCCCACGTGACTCCCTCGTGATTGACTCGTGATTCCCACGTGATTCCCACGTGAATGACACGTGATTCCCACGTGATTCCCACGTGATTCCCCCGTTATTGACTCGGGATTCCCACTTGATTCCCACGTGATTCCCACGTGATTGACACGTGATTGACACGTGATTCCCACGTGATTCCCACGTGATTCCCACGTGATTGACACCTGATTCCCACGTGATTCCCAAATGATTGTCACGTGATTCCCACGTGTTTCCCACGTGATTCCCACGTGATTGACACGTGATTCCCACGTAATTCCCACGTGATTCCCACGTGATTCCCACGTGATTGGCACGAGATTCCGACGTGATTCCCACGTGATTCCCACGTGATTGACACGTGATTCCCACGTGATTCCCACATGATTGACACGTGATTCCCACGTGATTCACACGTGATTCCACCGTGATTGACACGTGATTCCCACGTGATTCCCAAGTGATTGACACGTGTTTCCCACGTGATTGACACGTGATTTCCTTGTGATTGACACGTGATTTCCTTGTGATTCCCACGTGATTCCCACGTGATTTACACGTGATTACCACGTGATTCACAAATGATTGTAACGTGATTCCCACGTGATCCCACGTGATTCCCACGTGATTACCACGTGATTGACACATGATTGACACGTGATTCCCACGTGATTCCCACGTGATTTACACGTGATTCCCACTTGATTCCTACGTGATTCCCACGTGATTCCCACGTGATTCCCTCGTGATTGACACGTGATTCCCCCGTGATTTCCACGGGATTCCCACGTGATATCCACGTAACTCCCACGTGATTGACACGTGATTCCCACGTGATTGACACGTGATTGGCACGTGATTCCCAAGTGATTCCCATGTGATTGATACGTGATTCCTACGTGATTGACACGTGATTCCCACATGATTCCCACGTGATTCCCATGTGATACCCATGGGATTGACACGTCATTCCCACATGATTCCCACGTGATTCCCACGTGATTGACACCTCATTCCCTGGTGATTCCCACGTGATTCCCACGTGATTCCCAAACGATTCCCACGTGACGCCCACGTGATTGACACGTCATTCCTACGTGATTCCAACTAATTGACACGAGATTCCCATTTGATATCCATGTGAATTAGCCGTGATTCCCACGTGATTCCCACGTGATTGACTCGTGATTCCCACGTGATTCCCACGTGATTCCCACGTGATTCCCACGTGATTCCACATTATTGATGCATGATTCCACGTGATTCCCACATGATTGTCCCGTGATTCCCAAGTGATTGACACGTGATTCCCACTTGTTTCCCAAGTGATTCCCACGTGATTGACACCTGATTCCCACATGATTCCCACGTGATGCCCACATGATTCCCACGTGAATGACAGGTGATTACCCTGTGATTCCCAAGTGATTCCCACATGACTGACACGTGATTCCCTCGTGATTCACACCTGATTGAGATGTGACTACCACGTGATTCCCATGTGATTCCCACGTGTTTCCCACATGAATGACACGTGATTCCTACGTGATTCCCGCATGATTGACACGTAATTCCCACATGATTGTAACGTGATTACCACGTTAATCCCACGTGACTCCCATGTGACTCCCACGTGATTGACGCATGATTCCAACGTGATTCACACGTGATTCCCACGTCATTCCTAAATGATTCCCATGTGATGCCCACGTGATACCCACGTGATTTAATGTGATTTCCACGTGATTCCCACGTGATTAACTCGTGATTGTCACGTAATTCCCACATGATTCCCGCGTGATTGACACGTGATTCCCACGTGATTCCCATTTGATTCCCACCTCATTGACACGTGATACCCACGTTATTCCCACTTGATTCCCACGTGATTGACACGTGATTCCCACGTGATTCCCACGTGATTCCCTCCTGATTGACACGTGATTCCCACGTTATTCCCACGTGATTCCCACGTGATTGACACGTGATTCCCACGTGATTCCCACGTGATTCCCACGTGATTGACGCATGATTCCCTCGTCATTCCCATGTGATTGAAACGTGATTCCCACGTGATTCCCACATAATTCTCACGTGATTGTCACGTGAATTACACTTGATTCCCACGTGATTATCACGTGATACCCATGTGATTCCCAAGTGATTGACACGTGTTTTCCACGTGCTTTCCACGTGATTCCCACATGATTCCCAAGTGATTGACAGGTGATTCCCACGTTATTCCCACGTGATTGACACGTGATTCCCACGAGATTCCCACGTGATTGACACGTGATTCCCACTTGATTCCCACGTGATTCCCCCGTGATTGACTCGGGATACCCACGTGATTCCCACGTGATTCCCACGTGATTCCCCCGTGATTGACTCGGGATTCCCACGTGATTCCCACGTGATTCCCACGTGATTGACACGTGATTCCCACGTGATTCCCACGTGATTCCCACGTGATTGACACCTGATTCCCACGTGATTCCCAAATGATTGCCACGTGATTCCCACGTGATTCCCACGTGATTCCCACGTGATTGACACGTGATTCCCACGTAATTCCCACGTGATTTCCACGTGATTCCCACGTGATTCCCACGTGATTCCCACGTGATTGGCACGAGATTCCGACGTGATTCCCACGTGATTCCCACGTGATTGACACTTGATTCCCACGTGATTCCCACATGATTGACACGTGATTCCCACGTGATTCCCACATGATTCCCACGTGATTCCCACGTGATTGACACGTGATTCACACGTGATTCACACGTGATTCCCCCGTGATTGACACGTGATTCCCACGTGATTCCCAAGTGATTGACACGTGTTTCCCACGTGATTGACACGTGATTTCCTTGTGATTGACACGTGATTTCCTTGTGATTCCCACGTGATTTACACGTGATTACCCCGTGATTCCCCCGTGATTGACACGTGATTCCCAAGTGATTCCATCGTGATTGACACGTGATTCCCACGTGAATGACACGTGATTTCCTTGTGATTCCCACGTGATTCCCACGTGATTTACACGTGATTACCACGTGATTCACAAATGATTGTCACGTGATTCCCACGTGATCCCACGTGATTCCCACGAGATTACCACGTGATTGACACATGATTGACACGTGATTCCCACGAGATTCCCACGTGATTGACACGTGATTCCCACGTGATTCCCACGTAATTCCCATGTGAATGACACGTGATTCCCACGTGATTCACACGATATTCCCACCTGATTCCCACGTGATACCCACGTGATTGACACGTGATTCCCACGTGATTCCCCCGTGATTCCCACATGATTGACACGACATTCCCACGTGATTCCCACGTGATTCCTACGTGATTCCCACGTGATTCCCACATGATTAACACGTGATTTCCAGGTGATTCCCAAATGATTGTCACGTGATTCCCACGTCATTCCCACGTGATTCCCACATGATTCCCACGTGATTGACACGTGATTCCCACGTGATTCCCACGTGATTTACATGTGATTCCTTCGTGATTCCCACGTGATTGACACGTCATTCCCACGAGATTCCCATGTGATTTCCACGTGATTCCCACGTGATTCCCACGTGATTGACACGTTATTCCCACGTGATACCCACGTGATTCCCATATGATTCCAACGTGATTGACACGTGATTCCCAAATGATTCCCACGTGATGCCCACGCGATTGACACGTCATTCCCACGAGATTCCCATGTGATTTCCACGTGATTAAATGTGATTCCCACGTGATTCCCACGTGATTGATATGTGATTCCCAAGTGATTCCCACATGATTGACACGTGATTCCCACGTGATTCCCACGTGATTGACATGTAATTCCCACATGATTCCCACGTGATTCCCACGTGATTGATACGTGATTCCCACGTGAATGATACGTGATTCCTACGTGATTCCCAAGTGATTCCCAAGTGATTGACTCGTGATTCCAACGTGATTACCTCATGATTCCCTCGTGATTGACACGTGATTACCACTTGATTCCCACGTGATTACCACGTGATTCCCACATTATTCCAACTTGACTCCCATGTGATTCACACGAGATTGAAGCATGATTCCCACTTGATTCCCACGTGATTCCCACGTGATTGACACGTGATTCCCACGAGATTCCCTCGTGATTGACAAGTGATTCCCACGTGATTTCCACGGGATTCCCACGTGATTCCCACGTGACTCCCTCGTGATTGAATCGTGATTCCCACGTGATTCCCACGTGAATGATACCTGATTCCCACGTGATTCCCACGTGATTCCCACGTGATTGACTCGGGATTCCCACGAGATTCCCACGTGATTCCCACGTGATTGACGCGTGATTGACACGTGATTCCCACGTGATTCCCACGTGATTCCCACGTGATTGACACCTGATTCCCACGTGATTCCCAAATGATTGTCACGTGATTCCCACGTGATTCCCACGTGATTGACACGTGATTCCCACGTAATTCCCACGTGATTCCCACGTGATTCCCACGTGATTGGCACGAGATTCCGCCATGATTCCCACGTGATTGGCACGTGATTCCCACGTGATTCCCACATGATTGACAGGTGATTCCCACGTGATTCTCACATGATTCCCACGTGATTCCCACGTGATTGACACGTGATTCACACGTGATTCACACGTGAATCCCCCGTGATTGACACGTGATTCCCACGTGATTCCCAAGTGATTGACACGTGTTTCCCACGTGATTGACACGTGATTTCGTTGTGATTGACACGTGATTTCCTTGTGATTCCCACGTGATTTACACGTGATTACCACGTGATTCCCCCGTGATTGACACGTGATTCCCAAGTGATTCCATCGTGATTGACACGTGATTCCCACGTGAATGACACGTGATTTCCTTGTGATTCCCACGTGATTCCCACGTGATTTACACGTGATTACCACGTGATTCACAAATGATTGTCACGTGATTCCCACGTGATCCCACGTGATTCCCACGTGATTACCACGTGATTGACACATGATTGACACGTGATTCCCACGTGATTCCCACGTGATTTACACGTGATTCCCACTTGATTCCCACGTGATTTACACGTGATTCCCACGTGATTCCCACGTCATTCCCACGTGATTGACACCTGATTCCCACGTGATTCCCAACTGATTGTCACGTGATTCCCACGTGATTCCCACGTGATTGACACGTGATTCCCACGTAATTCCCACGTGATTCCCACGTGATTGGCACGAGATTCCGCCGTGATTCCCACGTGATTGACACGTGATTCCCACGTGATTCCCACATAATTGACAGGTGATTCCCACGTGATTCCCACATGATTCCCACGTGATTCCCACGTGATTCACACGTGATTCACACGTGAATCACACGTGATTCCCCCGTGATTGACACGTGATTCCCACGTGATTCCCTAATGATTTTCACGTCATTAACACGTGATTCCCAGATGATTCCAACGTGATTCCCACGTGATTGACACGTGATTCCCACGTGATTCCCACGTGGTTGACACGTGATTCAAATGTGATTCCACGTGAGTCCCAAGTGTTTGCCATGTGATTTCCACGTAATTAACACGTGATTCCCACGTGATTCCCACGTGACTCCCTCGTGATTTCCACGTGATTGACACGTGAATCCCACGTGATTCCCACGTGATTGAGGCGTGATTACCACGTGATTGACACGTGATTCCCAGGTGATTGACACGTGATTCCCACGTGATTCCCACATGACTCCGACGTGATTCCCACGTGATTGACATGTGATTAGGACGTGATTCCTACGTCATTGACACGTGATTCCCACGTGATTAACACGTGACTCCAAAGTGATTCCCACGTGATTGACATGTGATTAGGACGTGATTCCTACGTGATTGACACGTGATTCCTACGTGATTCCCACGTGATACCCACGTGATTGACACGTGAGGCCCACGATATTCTCACGTGATTCACACGTGATTCCCACGTGATTGACATGTGATTCCCAAGTGATTCCATCGTGATTGACACGTGATTCCCATGTGATTCCCACGTGATTGACACGTGATTCCCACGTGATTGACACGTGATTTCCTCGTGATTCCCACGTGATTCCAACGTGATTTACACGTGATTACCACGTGATTCCCAAATGATTGTCACGTGATTCCCACGTGATCCCACGTGATTCCCGTGATTCCCACGTGATTGACACGTGTTTCCCACGTGATTGACACGATATTCCCACGTGATTCCCTCGTGATAGACAAGTGATTCACACGTGATTCCCACGTGATTGACACGTGATTCACACGTGATTCCCACGTGATTGACACGTGATTCCCACGTGATTCCCACGTGATTGACACGTGATTCACACGTGATTCCCACGTGATTCCCACGTGATTCCCACGTGATTGACACGTGTTTCCCACGTGATTGACACGTGATTCCCACGTGATTCCCTCGTGATTGACACGTGATTCCCCCGTGATTTCCACGGGATTCCCACGTGATATCCACGTGACTCCCACGTGATTGACACGTGATTCCCACGTGATTCCCACGTGATTGACACGTGATTCCTACGTGATTGACACGTGATACCCACATGATTCCCACGTGATTCCCACGTGATACGGATGGGATTGACACGTGATTACCCCGTGATTCCCACGTGATTCCCACGTGATTGACACTTCATTTCCACGTGATTTCACCTGATTCCAACGTGATTAACAAACGATTCCCACGTTATGCCCACGTGATTGACACGTCATTCCCACGTGATTCCAACTTGATTGACACGAGATTCCCATTTGATATCCACGTGAATTAGACGTGATTCCCACGTGATTCCCACGTGATTGACTCGTGATTCCCACGTGATTCCCATGTGATTCCCACGTGATTCCCACCTGATTCCCACGTGATTCCCACATTATTGATGCATGATTCCACGTGATTCCCACATGATTGACACGTGATTCCCATGTGATTCCCACGTGACTCACACGTGATTCCCAAGTGATTGACACGTGTTTCCCACTTGTTTCCCTTGTGATTCCCACGTGATTGACACCTGATTCCCACATGATTCCTACGTGATGCCCACGTGATTCCCACGTGAATGACACGTGATTACCATGTGATTCCCTGGTGATTCACACGTGAATGAGATGTGATTACCACGTGATTCCCATGTGATTCCCACGTTATTCCCACATGAATGACACGTGATTCCTACGTGATTCCCACGTGATTGACACGTAATTCCCACATGATTGCCACGTGATTACCACGTGAATCCCACGTGACTCCCATGTGATTCCCACGTGATTGACGCATGATTCCCACGTGATTCCCACGTGATTCCTACGAGATTCCCCCGTGATTCCCATGGGATTGACACGTGATTCCCACGTGATTCCCACGTGATTGATACGTGATTCCCTCGTGACTCCCACGTGACTCCAACGTGACTCCCACGTAATTGACATGTGATTCCCACGTGATTGACACGTGATTCCCACGTGATTCCCACGTGACTCCAACGTGACTCCCACGTAATTGACATGTGATTCCCACGTGATTCCAACGTGATAGACACGTGATGCCCACGTGATTCCCACGTGATTGACACGTGATTTCCACGTGATTCCCACTTGATTCTCACATGATTGACACGTCATTAACACGTGATTCCCACGTGAATCCCACGTGATTCCCACGTGATTCCCACGTGATTGACACGTGATTCCCACCTTATTCCCACGTGATTCCCACGTGATTGACACGTGATTCCCACATGACTCCCACGTGATGGACACGTGAAACCCACGTGATTCCCACGTGATTCCCACGTGATTCTACTTGACTCCCACTTGATTCCCACGTGATTGACGATGATTCCCACGTGATTCCCACGTGATTGACACGTGATTCCCAGGTGATTGACACGTGAATCCCACGTGATTCCCACGTGCTTCCCACATGATTGACACGTGATTCCCATGTGATTCTCACGTGATTCCCACGTGATTGACACGTGATTCCCACGTGATTATCACGTGATTCCCATGTGATTCCCAAGTGATTGACACGTGATTTGCACGTGCTTCCCACGTGATTCCTAATTGACTCCCACGTGATTCCCACGTGACTCCCATGTGATTCCCACGTGATAGACGCATGATTCCCACGTGATTCCCACCTCATTCCTACGTGATTCCCACGTGATTCCCACGGGATTGACACGTGATTCCCACGTGATTCCCACGTGATTGACAAGTGATTCCCACATGATTCCCACGTGACTCCAACGTGATTCCCACGTTATTGACACGTAATTCCCACCTTATTCCCACGTGATTCCCACGGGATTGCCATGTCATTCCCAAGTGATTGCCATGTGATTCCCACGTGATTGACACGTGATTCCCACGTGATTCCACCGTGATTCCCACGTGATTCCCAAATGATTCCCACGTGATGCCCTCGTGATGCTCACGTGATTGACACGTGATTCCCTCATGATTCCCACGTGATTGACACGTGATTCCCAAGTTTTTTCCACGTGATTCCCACGTGATTGACACGTGATTCCGACGTGATTCCCAAATGATTTTCACGTGATCCACACGTGATTCCCACGTGATTGACACCTGATTCCCACGTGATTCCCAAATGATTGTCACGTGATTCCCACGTGATTCCCACGTGATTGACACGTGATTCCCACGTAATTCCCACGTGATTCCCACGTGATGCCCACGTGATTCCCACGTGATTGGCACGAGATTCCGACGTTGTTCCCATGTGATTCCAACGTGATTGACACGTGATTCCCACGTGATTCCCACATGATTGACACGTGATTGACACGTGATTCCCACGTGAATCCCACGTGATTCCCACGTGATTGACACGTGATTCCCACGTGGTTCCCAAATGATTGTCACGTGATTCCCACGTGATTCCCACGTGATTCCCACGTGATTGACACGTGATTCCCACGTAATTCCCACGTGATTCCCACGTGATTCCCACGTGATTACCACGTGATTCCCACGTGATTGGCACGAGATTCCGACGTTGTTCCCATGTGATTCCAACGTGATTGACACGTGATTCCCACGTGATTCCCACATGATTGATACGTGATTCCCACATGATTCCCACATGATTCCCACGTGATTCCCACGTGACTGACACGTGATTCACACGTGATTCACACGTGATTCCCCCGTGATTGACATGTGATTCCCACGTGATTCCCACGTGACTCCAACGTGATTCCCACGTTATTGACACGTGATTCCCACCTTATTCCCACGTGATTCCCACGGGATTGCCATGTCATTCCCACGTGGTTGCCATGTGATTCCCACGTGATTGACACGTGATTCCCACGTGATTCCACCGTGATTCCCACGTGATTCCCAAATGATTCCCACGTGATGCCCTCGTGATGCTCACGTGATTGACACGTGATTCCCTCATGATTCCCACATGATTGACACGTGATTCCCACGTGATTCACACATAATTCCATCGTGATTGACACGTGGTTCCCACATGATTCCCACGATATTGACACGGGATTCCAACGTGATTCCCACATGATTACCACGTGATTCCCACGTGATTGACACGTGATTCCCCTGTGATTCCCACGTGATTCACAAGTGATTCCCACGTGATTCCCACGTGATGCCCACGTGATTGACACGTCATTCCCACGTGATTCCAACGTGATTGACACGTGATTCCCACGTGATTGACACGTGATTCCCACATGATACCCACGTGATTGACACGTTATTCCCACGTGATTCCTACGTGATTTCCACGTGATTCCCACGTAATTCCCACGTGACTCCCATGTGATTTCCACGTTATTGACACGTGATTCCCACGTGATTGATATGTGATTCCCACGTGATTCCCACGTGATTGACACGCGATTCCCATGTGATTCCCAAGTGATTCCCACGTGATTGACACGTGATTCCCACGGGTTTCCCACGTGATTGACACGTGATTCCCACGTAATTTCCACGTGAATGACACGTGATTCCCACGAGATTGACACGTGATTCAAACATGATTCCAATGTGATTCGCACATGATTGACATGTGATTCCCAAGTGATTCCCACGTGATTCCCACATGATTTCCATGCCATTGACACATGATTCCCACGTGATTCCCACGTGATTCCCACGTGATTGACACGTGATTGACTCGTGATTCCCAAGTGATTCCCACGTGATTCCAACGTGATTCCCACGTGATTGACATGTGACTCCCACATGATTCCCACGTGATTGACACGTGATTCCCACGTGATTCCCACGTGACTCCGACGTGATTCCCACGTGATTGACACGTGATTACCACGTGATTCCTACATGATTGACAGGTGATTCCTACGTGATTCCCACGTGATACCCACGTGATTGACACGTGAGGTCCTCGAGATTCTCACGTGATTCACATGTGATTCCCACGTGAATGAAACGTGAGTGCCACGTGATTCCATCGTGATTGACACGTGATTCCCGTGTGATTCCTACGTGATTTCCGCGTGATTCCCACGTGATTCCCACGTGATTGACACGTGATTCCCACGTGATTCCCAAATAATTGTCACGTGATTCCCACGTGAACACACGTGATTCCCACGTGATTCCCACGTGATTGACACGTGATTCCCACGTGATTCAAAATTGATTCCCACGTGATTCCAACGTGATTGAAAAGTGATTCCCAAATGATTCCCGTGTGATACGCATGTGATGCCCACGTGATTGACACGTGATTCCTACCTGATTCCCTCGTGATTGACAAGTGATTACCATATGATTCCCACGTGATTGACACGTTATTCCCACGTGATTCCTACGTGATTACCACGTGATTCCCATGTTATTACCACGTGACTCCCATGTGATTCCCACGTGATTGACGCATGATTTCCACGTGATTCCCACGTGATTCCCACGGGATTGACACGTGATTCACACGTGATTACCACGTGATTTACACGTGATTCCCACGTGATTCCCACGTGACTCCAATGTGATTCCCACGTAATTGACATGTGATTCCCACGTGCTTGACACGTGATTCCCATATGATTCCCACGTGATTCCAAAGTGATTGACACGTGATTCCCACGTGATTCCCACGTGATTGACACGTATTTTCCAGGTGATTCCCACTTGATTCTCACATGATTGACACGTGATTGACACGTGATTCCCACGTGAATCCCACGTGATTCCCAGGTGATTGACACGTGATTCCCACCTTATTCCAGCATGATTCTCACGGGATTGACATGTCATTCACACGTGATTGCCACGTGATTCCCACGTGATTGACACGTGATTCCCACGTGATTCCCACATGATTCCCAAATGATTCCCACGTGATACCCAAGTGATTGACACGTGACTGCCACGTGATTCCCACGTGATTGACACGTTATTCCCACGTTATTCACACGTAATTCCATCATGATTGACACGTGATTCCCACATGATTCCCACGATATTGACATGTGATTCCAACGTGATTCCCACGTGATTACCACGTGACTCCCACGTGATTCCCTCGTGATTCCCAAATGATTCCCACGTGATGCCCACGTGATTGACACGTGATTCCCACATGATTCCCCCGTGATTGACACGTGATTCCCACGTTATTCACACATAATTCCATCATGATTGACACGTGATTCCCACATGATTCCCACGATATTGACATGTGATTCCAACGTGATGCCCACGTGATTACCACGTGATTCCCATGTGATTCCCACGTAACTCCCACGTGATTCCCACGTGATTGAGGCGTGATTACCTCTTGATTCCCACATGATTCCCACGTGATTGACACGTGATTCCCACGTTATTCACACGTAATTCCATCATGATTGACACGTGATTCCCACATGATTCCCACGATATTGACATGTGATTCCAACGTGATTCCCACGTGATTACCACGTGATTTCCATGTGATTCCCACGTGACTCCTACGGACTCCCACATGATTGAAACGTGATACCCACGTGATTCCCACGTGATTGACACGTGATTCCCACGTGATTTCCACGTGATTCACATGTGATTCCCATGTGATTCCAACGTGATTGACACGTGATTTCCAAATGATTCCCACGTGATGCCCACGTGATTGACACGTCATTCCCACGTGATTCCAACTTGATTGACACGAGATTCCCACGTGATTTCCATGTGATTAAATGTGATTTCCACCTGATTCACGTGATTGACACGTGATTCCAACGTGATTCCCACGTGATTACCACGTGATTCCCATGTGATTCCCACGTGACTCCTACGGACTCCCACATGATTGACACGTGATACCCACGTGATTCCCACGTGATTCCCACGTGATTGACACGTGATTCCCACGTGATTCCCACGTGATCCCCACGTGATTCCCATGTGATTCCCACGTAACTCCCACGTGATTCCCACGTGATTGAGGCGTGATTACCTCTTGATTCCCACATGATTTCCACGTGATTGACACGTGATTCCCACGTCATTCACACGTAATTCCATCATGGTTGACACGTGATTCCCACATTATTCCCACGATATTGACATGTGATTCAAACGTGATTCCCACGTGATTACCACGTGATTCCCATGTGATTCCCACGAGACTCCTACGGACTCCCACATGATTGACACGTGATACCCACGTGATTCCCACGTGATTCCCACGTGATTGACACGTGATTGACATGTGATTCCCACGTGATTCCCACGTGATTCCCATGTGATTCCAACGTGATTGACACGTGATGTCCAAATGATTCCCACGTGATGCCCACGTGATTGACACGTCATTCCCACGTGATTCCAACTTGATTGACACGAGATTCCCACGTGATTTCCACGTGATTAAATGTGATTTCCACCTGATTCACGTGATTGACACGTGATTCCCACGTGATTCCCACGTGATTCCCAAGTGATTGATATGTGATTCCCAAGTGATTCCCACGTGATTGACACGTGATTCCCACGTGATTCCCATGTGATTGACACTTGATTCCCACTTGATTCCCACGTGTTTCTACGTGATTGACCCATGACACCCACGTGATTCCCACGTGAATCCAACGTGATTGACACGTGATTCCCACGTGAATGACACGAGATTCTCACGTGATTCCCACGTGAATCCCACGTGATTGACACGTGATTCTCACGTGATTCCCATGTGATTCCAAAGTGACTGACACGTGATTCCCACGTGATTCCCATGTGATTCCTACGTGATTCCCACGTGATTCCCACGTGATTCCCAAGTGATTGATACGTGATTCCCACGTGATTCCCAGGTGATTGACACGTGATTCCCACGTGATTCCCATGTGATTGACACGTGATTCCCAAGTGATTCCCACGTGTTTCCACGTGATTAACCCATGACACCCACGTGATTCCCACGTGAATCCAACGTGATTGACACGTGATTCCCACGTGAATGACACGAGATTCTCACGTGATTCCCACGTGATTCCCCCGTGATTGACACTTGATTCCCACGTGATTCTCACGTGATTCCCATGTGATTCCCAAGTGATTGACACGTGATTCCCACGTGATTCCCACGTGGTTGACACGTGATTCCCCCATGATTCCCACGTGATCCCACGTGATTCCCACGTGATTACCACGTGATTGACACGTGATTCACATGTGATTCCCACATGATTCCCACGTGATTCCCACGTGATTGACACGTGATTCACACGTGATTCACACGTGATTCCCCCGTGAATGACACGTGATTCCCACGTGATTCCCAAGTGATTGACACGTGTTTCCCACGTGATTGACACGTGATTTCCTTGTGATTGACACGTGATTTCCTTGTGATTCCCACGTGATTCCCACGTCATTTACACGTGATTACCACGTGTTTCCCCCGTGATTGACACGTGATTCCCAAGTGATTCCAACGTGATTGACACGTGATTCCCACGTGAATGAAAAGTGATTTCCTTGTGATTCCCACGTGATTCCCACGTGATTTACACGTGATTACCACGTGATTCACAAATGATTGTCACGTGATTCCTACGTGATCCCACGTGATTCCCACGTGATTACCACGTGATTGACACATGATTGACACGTGATTCCCACGTGATTTACACGTGATTCCCACTTGATTCCCACGTGATTTACACGTGATTGACACTTGATTCCCACGTGATTCTCACGTGATTCCCATGTGATTCCCAAGTGATTGACACGTGATTCCCACGTGATTCCCACGTGGTTGACACGTGATTCCCCCATGATTCCCACGTGATCCCACGTGATTCCCACGTGATTACCACGTGATTGACACGTGATTCACATGTGATTCCCACATGATTCCCACGTGATTCCCACGTGATTGACACGTGATTCACACGTGATTCCCCCGTGAATGACACGTGATTCCCACGTGATTCCCAAGTGATTGACACGTGTTTCCCACGTGATTGACACGTGATTTCCTTGTGATTGACACGTGATTTCCTTGTGATTCCCACGTGATTCCCACGTCATTTACACGTGATTACCACGTGTTTCCCCCGTGATTGACACGTGATTCCCAAGTGATTCCAACGTGATTGACACGTGATTCCCACGTGAATGAAAAGTGATTTCCTTGTGATTCCCACGTGATTCCCACGTGATTTACACGTGATTACCACGTGATTCACAAATGATTGTCACGTGATTCCCACGTGATCCCACGTGATTCCCACGTGATTACCACGTGATTGACACATGATTGACACGTGATTCCCACGTGATTTACACGTGATTCCCACTTGATTCCCACGTGATTTACACGTGATTCCCACGTCATTCCCACGTCATTCCCTCGTGATTGACACGTTATTCCCCCGTGATTTCCACGGGATTCCCACGTGATATCCACGTGACTCCCACGTGATTGACACGTGATTCCCAAGTGATTGACTCGTGATTGGCACGTGATTCCCAAGTGATTCCCACGTGATTGATACGTGATTCCTACGTGAATGACACGTGATTCCCACATGATTCCCACGTGATTCCCATGTGATACCCATGGGATTGACACGTCATTCCCACGTGATTCCAATGTGATACCCATGGGATTGACACGTCATTCCCACATGATTCCCATGTGATTCCCACGTGATTGACACCTCATTCCCTCGTGATTCCCACGTGATTCCCACGTGATTCCCAAACGATTCCCACGTGACGCCCACGTGATTGGCACGTCATTCCTACGTGATTCCAACTTGATTGACACGAGATTCCCATTTGATATCCACGTGAATTAGACGTGATTACCACGTGATTCCCACGTGATTGACTCGTGATTCCCACGTGATTCCCACGTGATTCCCACATGATTCCCACATTATTGATGCATGATTCCACGTGATTCCCACATGATTGACACGTGATTCCCATGTGATTCCCACGTGACTCACACGTGATTCACAAGTGATTGACACGTGATTCCCACTTGTTTCCCTTGTGATTCCCACATGATTGACACCTGATTCCCACATCATTCCCACGTGATGCCCACGTGATTCCCACGTGAATGACACGTGATTACCATGTGATTCCCTGGTGATTCACACGTGAATGAGATGTGATTACCACGTGATTCCCATGTGAATCCCACGTTATTCCCACATGAATGACACGTGATTCTTACGTGATTCCCACGTGATTGACACGTAATTCCCACATGATTGCCACGTGATTACCACGTGAATCCCACGTGACTCCCATGTGATTCCCACGTGATTGACGCATGATTCCAACGTGATTCACACGTGATTGCAACGTGATTCCTAAATGATTCCCACGTGATCCACACGTGATTCCCACGTAATTCCCACATGATTCCCACGTGATTCCCACGTGATTCCCACCTGATTAACACGTGATTTCGACGTGATTCCCAAATGATTGTCACGTGATCCACACGTGATTCCCACGTAATTCCCACATGATTCCCACGTGATTGACACGTGATTCCCTCGTGATTCCCACATGATTCCCACGTGATTCCCTCGTGATTCCCACGTGATTGACACGTGATTCCCAAGTTTTTCCCACGTGATTCCCACGTGATTGACACTTCATTCCCACGTGATTCCCACGTAATTCTCACGTGATTGCCACGTGAATTACACGTGATTCCCACGTGATTATCACGTGATACACATGTGATTCCCAAGTGATTGACACGTGTTTCCCACGTGCTTTCCACGTGATTCCCACGTGATTCCCAAGTGATTGAAACGTGATTCCCACGTTATTCCCACGTGATTGACACGTGATTCCCACGAGATTCCCCCGAGATTCCCACGTGATTGACACGTGATTGATGCATGATTTCCACTTGATTCCCACGTTATTGACACGTGATTGACACGTGATTCACTCGTGATTGACACGTGATTCCCACGTGATTCCCACGTGAATGACACGTGATTCCCACGTGATTCCCACGTGATTCCCCCGTTATTGACTCGGGATTCCCACTTGATTCCCACGTGATTCCCACGTGATTGACACGTGATTGACACGTGATTCCCACGTGATTCCCACGTGATTCCCACGTGATTGACACCTGATTCCCACGTGATTCCCAAATGATTGTCACGTGATTCCCACGTGTTTCCCACGTGATTCCCACGTGATTGACACGTGATTCCCACGTAATTCCCACGTGATTCCCACGTGATTCCCACGTGATTGGCACGAGATTCCGACGTGATTCCCACGTGATTCCCACGTGATTGACACGTGATTCCCACGTGATTCCCACCTGATTGACACGTGATTCCCACGTGATTCACACGTGATTCCACCGTGATTGACACGTGATTCCCACGTGATTCCCAAGTGATTGACACGTGTTTCCCACGTGATTGACACGTGATTTCCTTGTGATTGACACGTGATTTCCTTGTGATTCCCACGTGATTCCCACGTGATTTACACGTGATTACCACGTGATTCCCCCGTGATTGACACGTGATTCCCAAGTGATTCCATCGTGATTGACACGTGATTCCCACGTGAATGACACGTGATTTCCTTGTGATTCCCACGTGATTCCCACGTGATTTACACGTGATTACCACGTGATTCACAAATGATTGTAACGTGATTCCCACGTGATCCCACGTGATTCCCACGTGATTACCACGTGATTGACACATGATTGACACGTGATTCCCACGTGATTCCCACGTGATTTACACGTGATTCCCACTTGATTCCTACGTGATTCCCACGTGATTCCCACGTGATTCCCTCGTGATTGACACGTGATTCCCCCGTGATTTCCACGGGATTCCCACGTGATATCCACGTAACTCCCACGTGATTGACACGTGATTCCCACGTGATTGACACGTGATTGGCACGTGATTCCCAAGTGATTCCCATGTGATTGATATGTGATTCCTACGTGATTGACACGTGATTCCCACATGATTCCCACGTGATTCCCATGTGATACCCATGGGATTGACACGTCATTCCCACATGATTCCCACGTGATTCCCACGTGATTGACACCTCATTCCCTGGTGATTCCCACGTGATTCCCACGTGATTCCCAAACGATTCCCACGTGACGCCCACGTGATTGACACGTCATTCCTACGTGATTCCAACTAATTGACACGAGATTCCCATTTGATATCCATGTGAATTAGCCGTGATTCCCACGTGATTCCCACGTGATTGACTCGTGATTCCCACGTGATTCCCACGTGATTCCCACGTGATTCCCACGTGATTCCACATTATTGATGCATGATTCCACGTGATTCCCACATGATTGTCCCGTGATTCCCAAGTGATTGACACGTGATTCCCACTTGTTTCCCAAGTGATTCCCACGTGATTGACACCTGATTCCCACATGATTCCCACGTGATGCCCACATGATTCCCACGTGAATGACAGGTGATTACCCTGTGATTCCCAAGTGATTCCCACATGACTGACACGTGATTCCCTCGTGATTCACACCTGATTGAGATGTGACTACCACGTGATTCCCATGTGATTCCCACGTGTTTCCCACATGAATGACACGTGATTCCTACGTGATTCCCGCATGATTGACACGTAATTCCCACATGATTGTAACGTGATTACCACGTTAATCCCACGTGACTCCCATGTGACTCCCACGTGATTGACGCATGATTCCAACGTGATTCACACGTGATTCCCACGTCATTCCTAAATGATTCCCATGTGATGCCCACGTGATACCCACGTGATTTAATGTGATTTCCACGTGATTCCCACGTGATTAACTCGTGATTGTCACGTAATTCCCACATGATTCCCGCGTGATTGACACGTGATTCCCACGTGATTCCCATTTGATTCCCACCTCATTGACACGTGATACCCACGTTATTCCCACTTGATTCCCACGTGATTGACACGTGATTCCCACGTGATTCCCACGTGATTCCCTCCTGATTGACACGTGATTCCCACGTTATTCCCACGTGATTCCCACGTGATTGACACGTGATTCCCACGTGATTCCCACGTGATTCCCACGTGATTGACGCATGATTCCCTCGTGATTCCCATGTGATTGAAACGTGATTCCCACGTGATTCCCACATAATTCTCACGTGATTGTCACGTGAATTACACTTGATTCCCACGTGATTATAACGTGATACCCATGTGATTCCCAAGTGATTGACACGTGTTTTCCACGTGCTTTCCACGTGATTCCCACATGATTCCCAAGTGATTGACAGGTGATTCCCACGTTATTCCCACGTGATTGACACGTGATTCCCACGAGATTCCCACGTGATTGACACGTGATTCCCACTTGATTCCCACGTGATTCCCCCGTGATTGACTCGGGATACCCACGTGATTCCCACGTGATTCCCACGTGATTCCCCCGTGATTGACTCGGGATTCCCACGTGATTCCCACGTGATTCCCACGTGATTGACACGTGATTCCCACGTGATTCCCACGTGATTCCCACGTGATTGACACCTGATTCCCACGTGATTCCCAAATGATTGCCACGTGATTCCCACGTGATTCCCACGTGATTCCCACGTGATTGACACGTGATTCCCACGTAATTCCCACGTGATTTCCACGTGATTCCCACGTGATTCCCACGTGATTCCCACGTGATTGGCACGAGATTCCGACGTGATTCCCACGTGATTCCCACGTGATTGACACTTGATTCCCACGTGATTCCCACATGATTGACACGTGATTCCCACGTGATTCCCACATGATTCCCACGTGATTCCCACGTGATTGACACGTGATTCACACGTGATTCACACGTGATTCCCCCGTGATTGACACGTGATTCCCACGTGATTCCCAAGTGATTGACACGTGTTTCCCACGTGATTGACACGTGATTTCCTTGTGATTGACACGTGATTTCCTTGTGATTCCCACGTGATTTACACGTGATTACCCCGTGATTCCCCCGTGATTGACACGTGATTCCCAAGTGATTCCATCGTGATTGACACGTGATTCCCACGTGAATGACACGTGATTTCCTTGTGATTCCCACGTGATTCCCACGTGATTTACACGTGATTACCACGTGATTCACAAATGATTGTCACGTGATTCCCACGTGATCCCACGTGATTCCCACGAGATTACCACGTGATTGACACATGATTGACACGTGATTCCCACGAGATTCCCACGTGATTGACACGTGATTCCCACGTGATTCCCACGTAATTCCCATGTGAATGACACGTGATTCCCACGTGATTCACACGATATTCCCACCTGATTCCCACGTGATACCCACGTGATTGACACGTGATTCCCACGTGATTCCCCCGTGATTCCCACATGATTGACACGACATTCCCACGTGATTCCCACGTGATTCCTACGTGATTCCCACGTGATTCCCACATGATTAACACGTGATTTCCAGGTGATTCCCAAATGATTGTCACGTGATTCCCACGTCATTCCCACGTGATTCCCACATGATTCCCACGTGATTGACACGTGATTCCCACGTGATTCCCACGTGATTTACATGTGATTCCTTCGTGATTCCCACGTGATTGACACGTCATTCCCACGAGATTCCCATGTGATTTCCACGTGATTCCCACGTGATTCCCACGTGATTGACACGTTATTCCCACGTGATACCCACGTGATTCCCATATGATTCCAACGTGATTGACACGTGATTCCCAAATGATTCCCACGTGATGCCCACGCGATTGACACGTCATTCCCACGAGATTCCCATGTGATTTCCACGTGATTAAATGTGATTCCCACGTGATTCCCACGTGATTGATATGTGATTCCCAAGTGATTCCCACATGATTGACACGTGATTCCCACGTGATTCCCACGTGATTGACATGTAATTCCCACATGATTCCCACGTGATTCCCACGTGATTGATACGTGATTCCCACGTGAATGATACGTGATTCCTACGTGATTCCCAAGTGATTCCCAAGTGATTGACTCGTGATTCCAACGTGATTACCTCATGATTCCCTCGTGATTGACACGTGATTACCACTTGATTCCCACGTGATTACCACGTGATTCCCACATTATTCCAACTTGACTCCCATGTGATTCACACGAGATTGAAGCATGATTCCCACTTGATTCCCACGTGATTCCCACGTGATTGACACGTGATTCCCACGAAATTCCCTCGTGATTGACAAGTGATTCCCACGTGATTTCCACGGGATTCCCACGTGATTCCCACGTGACTCCCTCGTGATTGAATCGTGATTCCCACGTGATTCCCACGTGAATGATACCTGATTCCCACGTGATTCCCACGTGATTCCCACGTGATTGACTCGGGATTCCCACGAGATTCCCACGTGATTCCCACGTGATTGACGCGTGATTGACACGTGATTCCCACGTGATTCCCACGTGATTCCCACGTGATTGACACCTGATTCCCACGTGATTCCCAAATGATTGTCACGTGATTCCCACGTGATTCCCACGTGATTGACACGTGATTCCCACGTAATTCCCACGTGATTCCCACGTGATTCCCACGTGATTGGCACGAGATTCCGCCATGATTCCCACGTGATTGGCACGTGATTCCCACGTGATTCCCACATGATTGACAGGTGATTCCCACGTGATTCTCACATGATTCCCACGTGATTCCCACGTGATTGACACGTGATTCACACGTGATTCACACGTGATTCCCCCGTGATTGACACGTGATTCCCACGTCATTCCCTAATGATTTTCACGTCATTCCCACGTGATTCCCAGATGATTCCAACGTGATTCCCACATGATTGACACGTAATTCCCACATGATTCCCACGTGATTGACACGTGATTCCCACGTGATTCCCACATGATTGACACATGATACCGGCGTGATTCCCAAATGATTGTCACGTGATCCACACGTGATTCCCACGTAATTCCCACATGATTACCACGTGATTGACACGTGATTCACTCGTGATTCCCACATGATTCCCACGTGATTCCCTCGTGATTCCCAGGTGATTCACACGTGATTCCCAAGTTTTTCCCACGTGATTCCCACGTGATTGACACTTGATTCCCACGTGATTCCCACGTAATTCTCACGTGATTGCCACGTGAATTACACATGATTCCCACGTGATTATCACGTGATACACATGTGATTCCCAAGTGATTGACACGTGTTTCCCACGTGCTTTCCACGTGATTCCCACGTGATTCCCAAGTGATTGACACGTGATTCCCACGTTATTCCCACGTGATTGACACGTGATTCCCACGAGATTCCCCCGAGATTCCCACGTGATTGACACGTGATTGATGCATGATGTCCAGTTGATTCCCACGTGATTGACACGTGATTGACACGTGATTCCCACGTGATTCACTCGTGATTGACAAGTGATTCCCACGTGATTTCCACGGGATTCCCACGTGATTCCCACGTGACTCCCTCGTGATTGACTCGTGATTCCCACGTGATTCCCACGTGATTCCCACGTGATTCCCCCGTGATTGACTCGGGATTCCCATGTGATTCCCACGTGATTCCCACATGATTGACACGTGATTGACACGTGATTCCCACGTGATTCCCACGTGATTCCCACGTGATTGACAACTGATTCCCACGTGATTCCCAAATGTTTGTCACGTGATTCCCACGTGATTCCCACGTGATTCCCACGTGATTCCCACGTGATTCCCACGTGATTGGCACGAGATTCCGACCTGATTCCCACTTGATTCCCACCTGATTGACACGTGATTCCCACGTGATTCCCACATGATTGACACGTGATTCCCACGTGATTCCCACATGATTCCCACGTGATTCCCACGTGATTGACACGTGATCCACACGTGATTCACACGTGATTCCCCCGTGATTGACACGTGATTCCCACGTGATTCCCAAGTGATTGACACGTGTTTCCCACGTGATTGACACGTGATTTCCTTGTGATTGACACGTGATTTCCTTGTGATTCCCACGTGATTCCCACGTGATTTACACGTGATTACCACGTGATTCCCCCGTGATTGACACGTGATTCCCAAGTGATTCCATCGTGATTGACACGTGATTCCCACGTGAATGCCACGTGATTTCCTTGTGATTCCCACGTGATTCCCACGTGATTTACACGTGATTACCACGTGATTCACAAATGATTGTCACGTGATTCCCACGTGATCCCACGTGATTCCCACGTGATTACCACGTGATTGACACATGATTGACACGTGATTCCCACGTGATTGACACATGATTGACACGTGATTCCCACGTGATTCCCACGTGATTTACACGTGATTCCCACTTGATTCCCACGTGATTCACACGTGATTCCCTCATGATTGACACGTGATTCCCCCATGATTTCCACGTGATTCCCACGTGATATCCACGTGACTCCCACGTGATTGACACGTGATTCCCACGTGATTCCCAAGTGATTGACTCGTGATTGGCACATGATTCCCAAGTGATTCCCACGTGATTGATACGTGATTCCTACGTGATTGACACGTGATTCCCACATGATTCCCACGTGATTCCCATGTGATACCCATGGGATTGACACGTCATTCCCACATGATTCCCACGTGATTCCCACGTGATTGACACCTCATTCCCTCGTGATTCCCACGTGATTCCCACGTGAATCCCAAACGATTCCCACGTGACGCCCACGTGATTGACACGTCATTCCTACGTGATTCCAACTTGATTGACACGAGATTCCCATTTGATATCCATGTGAATTAGCCGTGATTCCCACGTGATTCCCACGTGATTGACTCGTGATTCCCACGTGATTCCCACGTGATTCCCACATTATTGATGCCTGATTCCACGTGATTCCCACATGATTGACCCGTGATTCCCAAGTGATTGACACGTGATTCCCACTTGTTTCCCAAGTGATTCCCACGTGATTGACACCTGATTCCCACATGATTCCTACGTGATGCCCACATGATTCCCACGTGAATGACAGGTGATTACCCTGTGATTCCCAGGTGATTCCCACGTGATTGACACGTGATTCCCTCGTGATTCACACGTGATTGAGATGTGACTACCACGTGATTCCCATGTGATTCCCACGTGTTTCCCACATGAATGACACGTGATTCCTACGTGATTCCCACATGATTGACACGTAATTCCCTCATGATTGTAACGTGATTACCACGTGAATCCCAAGTGACTCCCATGTGATTCCCACGTGATTGACGCATGATTCCAACGTGATTCACACGTGATTACCACGTGATTCCTAAATGATTCCCATGTGATGCCCACGTGATGCCCACGTGATTTAATGTGATTTCCACGTGATTCCCACGTTGTTAACTCGTGATTGTCACGTAATTCCCACATGATTCCCACGTGATTGACACGTGATTCCCACGTGATTCCCATTTGATTCCCACCTCATTGACACGTGATACCCACGTTATTCCCACTTGATTCCCACGTGATTGACACGTGATTCCCACGTGATTCCCACGTGATTCCCTCCTGATTGACACGTGATTCCCACGTTATTCCCACGTGATTCCCACGTGATTGACACGTGATTCCCACGTGATTCCCACGTGATTCCCACGTGATGGACGCATGATTCCCACGTGATTCCCATGTGATTGAAACGTGATTCCCACGTGATTCCCACGTAATTCTCACGTGATTGCCACGTGAATTACACTTGATTCCCACGTGATTATCACGTGATACCCATGTGATTCCCAAGTGATTGACACGTGTTTTCCACGTGCTTTCCACGTGATGCCCACATGATTCCCAAGTGATTGACACGTGATTTCCACGTTATTCCCACGTGATTGACACGTGATTCCCACGAGATTCCCACATGATTGACACGTGATTCCCACGTGATTCCCACGTGATTCCCCCGTGATTGACTCGGGATTCCCACGTGATTCCCACGTGATTCCCACGTGATTCCCCCGTGATTGACTCGGGATTCCCACGTGATTCCCACGTGATTCCCACGTGATTGACACGTGATTGACACGTGATTCCCACGTGATTCCCACGTGATTCCCACGTAATTCCCACGTGATTCCCACGTAATTCCCACGTGATTCCCACGTGATTCCCAAATGATTGTCACGTGATTCCCACGTGATTCCCACGTGATTCCCACGTGATTCCCACGTAATTCCCACGTGATTCCCACGTGATTCCCACGTGATTCCCACATGATTCCCACGTGATTCCCACGTGATTGACACGTGATTCACACGTGATTCCCCCGTGATTGACACGTGATTCCCACGTGATTCCCAAGTGATTGACACGTGTTTCCCACGTGATTGACACGTGATTTCCTTGTGATTGACACGTGATTTCCTTGTGATTCCTACGTGATTCCCACGTGATTTACACGTGATTACCACGTGATTCCCCCGTGATTGACACGTGATTCCCAAGTGATTCCATCGTGATTGACACGTGATTCCCACGTGAATGACACGTGATTTCCTTGTGATTCCCACGTGATTCCCACGTGATTTACACGTGATTACCACGTGATTCACAAATGATTGTCACGTGATTCCCACGTGATCCCACGTGATTCCCACGTGATTACCACGTGATTGACACATGATTGACACGTGATTCCCACGTGATTTACACGTGATTCCCACTTGATTCCCACGTGATTGACATGTGATTCCCACGTGATTCCCACGTGATTCCCACGTGATTCCCTCGTGATTGACACGTGATTCCCCCGTGATTTCCACGGGATTCCCACGTGATATCCACGTGACTCCCACGTGATTGACACGTGATTCCCACGTGATTGACACGTGATTGGCACGTGATTCCCAAGTGATTCCCATGTGATTGATACGTGATTCCTACGTGATTGACACGTGATTCCCACATGATTCCCACGTGATTCCCACGTGATTGACACCTCATTCCCTCGTGATTCCCATGTGATTCCCACGTGATTCCCAAACGATTCCCACGTGACGCCCACGTGATTGACACGTCATTCCTACTTGATTCCAACTTGATTGACACGAGATTCCCATTTGATATCCATGTGAATTAGCCGTGATTCCCACGTGATTCCCACGTGATTGACTCGTGATTCCCACGTGATTCCCACGTGATTACCACGTGATTCCCACGTGATTCCACATTATTGATGCATGATTCCACGTGATTCCCACATGATTGTCCCGTGATTCCCAAGTGATTGACACGTGATTCCCACTTGTTTCCCAAGTGATTCCCACGTGATTGACACCTGATTCCCACATGATTCCCACGTGATGCCCACATGATTCCCACGTGAATGACAGGTGATTACCCTGTGATTCCCAAGTGATTCCCACATGATTGACACGTGATTCCCTCGTGATTCACACGTGATTGAGATGTGACTACCACGTGATTCCCATGTGATTCCCACGTGTTTCCCACATGAATGACACGTGATTCCTACGTGATTCCCACATGATTGACACGTAATTCCCACATGATTGTAACGTGATTACCACGTGAATCCCACGTGACTCCCATGTGATTCCCACGTGATTGACGCATGATTCCAACGTGATTCACACGTGATTCCCACGTGATTCTTAAATGATTCCCATGTGATGCCCACGTGATGCCCACGTGATTTAATGTGATTTCCACGTGATTCCCACGTGATTAACTCGTGATTGTCACGTAATTCCCACATGATTCCCACGTGATTGACACGTGATTCCCACGTGATTCCCATTTGATTCCCACCTCATTGACACATGATACCCACGTTATTCCCACTTGATTCCCACGTGATTGACACGTGATTCCCACGTGATTCCCACGTGATTCCCTCCTGATTGACACGTGATTCCCACGTTATTCCCACGTGATTCCCACCTGATTAACACGTGATTCCCACGTGATTCCCACGTGATTCCCTCCTGATTGACACGTGATTCCCACGTTATTCCCACGTGATTTCCACGTGAATGACACGTGATTCCCACATGATTCCCAAGTGATTGACAGGTGATTCCCACGTTATTCCCACGTGATTGACACGTGATTCCCACGAGATTCCCACGTGATTGACACGTGATTCCCACGTGATTCCCACGTGATTCCCCCGTGATTGACTCGGGATTCCCACGTGATTCCCACGTGATTCCCACGTGATTCCCCCGTGATTGACTCGGGATTCCCACGTGATTCCCACGTGATTCCCACGTGATTCCCACGTGATTGACACGTGATTCCCACGTGATTCCCACGTGATTCCCACGTGATTGACACCTGATTCCCACGTGATTCCCAAATGATTGTCACGTGATTCCCACGTGATTCCCACGTGATTCCCACGTGATTGACACGTGATTCCCACGTAATTCCCACGTGATTTCCACGTGATTCCCACGTGATTCCCACGTGATTGGCACGAGATTCCGACGTCATTCCCACGTGATTCCCACGTGATTGACACGTGATTCCCACGTGATTCCCACATGATTGACACGTGATTCCCACGTGATTCCCACATGATTCCCACGTGATTCCCACGTGATTGACACGTGATTCACACGTGATTCACACGTGAATCCCCCGTGATTGACACGTGATTCCCACGTGATTCCCAAGTGATTGACACGTGTTTCCCACGTGATTGACACGTGATTTCGTTGTGATTGACACGTGATTTCCTTGTGATTCCCACGTGATTTACACGTGATTACCACTTGATTCCCCCGTGATTGACACGTGATTCCCAAGTGATTCCATCGTGATTGACACGTGATTCCCACGTGAATGACACGTGATTTCCTTGTGATTCCCACGTGATTCCCACGTGATTTACACGTGATTACCACGTGATTCACAAATGATTGTCACGTGATTCCCACGTGATTCCCACGTGATTTACACGTGATTCCCACTTGATTCCCACGTGATTTACACGTGATTCCCACGTGATTCCCACGTCATTCCCACGTGATTGACACCTGATTCCCACGTGATTCCCAACTGATTGTCACGTGATTCCCACGTGATTCCCACGTGATTGACACGTGATTCCCACGTAATTCCCACGTGATTCCCACGTGATTGGCACGAGATTCCGCCGTGATTCCCACGTGATTGACACGTGATTCCCACGTGATTCCCACATAATTGACAGGTGATTCCCACGTGATTCCCACATGATTCCCACGTGATTCCCACGTGATTCACACGTGATTCACACGTGAATCACACGTGATTCCCCCGTGATTGACACGTGATTCCCACGTGATTCCCTAATGATTTTCACGTCATTAACACGTGATTCCCAGATGATTCCAACGTGATTCCCACGTGATTGACACGTGATTCCCACGTGATTCCCACGTGGTTGACACGTGATTCAAATGTGATTCCACGTGAGTCCCAAGTGTTTGCCATGTGATTTCCACGTAATTAACACGTGATTCCCACGTGATTCCCACGTGACTCCCTCGTGATTTCCACGTGATTGACACGTGAATCCCACGTGATTCCCACGTGATTGAGGCGTGATTACCACGTGATTGACACGTGATTCCCAGGTGATTGACACGTGATTCCCACGTGATTCCCACATGACTCCGACGTGATTCCCACGTGATTGACATGTGATTAGGACGTGATTCCTACGTCATTGACACGTGATTCCCACGTGATTAACACGTGACTCCAAAGTGATTCCCACGTGATTGACATGTGATTAGGACGTGATTCCTACGTGATTGACACGTGATTCCTACGTGATTCCCACGTGATACCCACGTGATTGACACGTGAGGCCCACGATATTCTCACGTGATTCACACGTGATTCCCACGTGATTGACATGTGATTCCCAAGTGATTCCATCGTGATTGACACGTGATTCCCATGTGATTCCCACGTGATTGACACGTGATTCCCACGTGATTGACACGTGATTTCCTCGTGATTCCCACGTGATTCCAACGTGATTTACTCGTGATTACCACGTTATTCCCAAATGATTGTCACGTGGTTCCCACGTGATCCCACGTGATTCCCACGTGATTCCCACGTGATTGACACGTGTTTCCCACGTGATTGACACGATATTCCCACGTGATTCCCTCGTGATAGACAAGTGATTCACACGTGATTCCCACCTGATTCCTACGTGATTCCCACGTGATTCCCACGGGATTGACACGTGATTCCCACGTGATTCCCACGTGATTGACAAGTGATTCCCACATGATTCCCACGTGACTCCAACGTGATTCCCACGTTATTGACACGTAATTCCCACCTTATTCCCACGTGATTCCCACGGGATTGCCATGTCATTCCCAAGTGATTGCCATGTGATTCCCACGTGATTGACACGTGATTCCCACGTGATTCCACCGTGATTCCCACGTGATTCCCAAATGATTCCCACGTGATGCCCTCGTGATGCTCACGTGATTGACACGTGATTCCCTCATGATTCCCACGTGATTGACACGTGATTCCCAAGTTTTTTCCACGTGATTCCCACGTGATTGACACGTGATTCCGACGTGATTCCCAAATGATTTTCACGTGATCCACACGTGATTCCAACGTAATTCCCACATGATTCCCACGTGATTGACACGTGATTCCCTCTGATTCCCACATGATTCCCACGTGATTCCTCGTGATTCCCACGTGATTGACACGTGATTCCCAAGTTTTTTCCACGTGATTCACACGTGATTGATACTTGATTCCCACGTGATTCCCACGTAATTCTCACGTGATTGCCACGTGAATTACACGTGATTCCCACGTGATTATCACGTGATACACATGTGATTCCCAAGTGTTTGACACGTGTTTCCCACGTGCTTTCCACGTGATTCCCACGTGATTCCCAAGTGATTGAAACGTGATTCCCACGTTATTCCCACGTGATTGACACGTGATTCCCACGAGATTCCCCCGAGATTACCACGTGATTGACACGTGATTGATGCATGATTTCCACTTGATTCCCACGTGATTGACACGTGATTGACACGTGATTCCCACGTGACTCCCTCGTGATTGACTCGTGATTCCCACGTGATTCCCACGTGAATGACACGTGATTCCCACGTGATTCCCACGTGATTCCCCCGTGATTGACTCGGGATTCCCACGTGATTCCCACGTGATTCCCACGTGATTGACACGTGATTGACACGTGATTCCCACGTGATTCCCACGTGATTGACACGTGATTCCCACGTGATTCCCAAATGATTGTCACGTGATTCCCACGTGATTCCCACGTGATTCCCAAATTATTGTCACGTGATTCCCACGTGATTCCCACGTGATTCCCACGTGATTGGCACGAGATTCCGACGTTGTTCCCACGTGATTCCAACGTGATTGACACGTGATTCCCACGTGATTCCCACATGATTGATACGTGATTCCCACGTGATTCCCACATGATTCCCACGTGATTCCCACGTGACTGACACGTGATTCACACGTGATTCCCCCGTGATTGACATGTGATTCCCACGTGATTCCCACGTGACTCCAAAGTGATACCCACGTTATTGACACGTGATTCCCACCTTATTCCCACATGATTCCCACGGGATTGCCATGTCATTCCCACGTGATTGCCATGTGATTCCCACGTGATTGACACGTGATTCCCACGTGATTCCACCGTGATTCCCACGTGATTCCCAAATGATTCCCACGTGATGCCCTCGTGATTCTCAAGTGATTGACACGTGACTCCCTCATGATTCCCACATGATTGACACGTGATTCCAACGTGATTCACACATAATTCCATCGTGATTGACACGTGGTTCCCACATGATTCCCACGATATTGACACGGGATTCCAACGAGATTCCCACATGATTACCACGTGATTCCCACGTGATTGACACGTGATTCCCACGTGATTCCCACGTGATTCACAAGTGATTCCCACGTGATTCCCACGTGATGCCCACCTGATTGACACGTCATTCCCACGTGATTCCCACGTGATTGACACGTGATTCCCACGTGATTGACACGTGATTCCCACGTGATTCCCACGTGATTCCCACGTGGTTGACACGTGATTCCCCCATGATTCCCACGTGATTGACACATGATTCCCACGTGATTCTCACGCGATTCCCATGTGATTTCCACGTGATTGACAAGGGATTCCCACGTGCTTCCCACGTGCTTCCCACGTGATTGACACGTGATTTCCACGTGATTGACATGTAATTGCCACGTGATTCCCACGTGATTCCCACGTGATTCCCACGTGATTGACACCTGATTCCCACGTGATTCCCAAATGATTGTCACGTGATTCCCACGTGATTCCCACGTGATTGACACGTGATTCCCACGTAATTCCCACGTGATTCCCACGTGATGCCCACGTGATTCCCACGTGATTGGCACGAGATTCCGACGTTGTTCCCATGTGATTCCAACGTGATTGACACGTGATTTCCACGTGATTCCCACATGATTGACACGTGATTGACACGTGATTCCCACGTGATTCCCACGTGATTCCCACGTGATTGACACGTGATTCCCACGTGGTTCCCAAATGATTGTCACGTGATTCCCACGTGATTCCCACGTGATTCCCACGTGATTGACACGTGATTCCCACGTAATTCCCACGTGATTCCCACGTGATTCCCACGTGATTACCACGTGATTCCCACGTGATTGGCACGAGATTCCGACGTTGTTCCCATGTGATTCCAACGTGATTGACACGTGATTCCCACGTGATTCCCACATGATTGATACGTGATTCCCACATGATTCCCACATGATTCCCACGTGATTCCCACGTGACTGACACGTGATTCACACGTGATTCACACGTGATTCCCCCGTGATTGACATGTGATTCCCACGTGATTCCCACGTGACTCCAACGTGATTCCCACGTTATTGACACGTGATTCCCACCTTATTCCCACGTGATTCCCACCTGATTCCTACGTGATTCCCACGTGATTCCCACGGGATTGACACGTGATTCCCACGTGATTCCCACGTGATTGACAAGTGATTCCCACGTGATTCCCACGTGACTCCAACGTGATTCCCACGTTATTGACACGTGATTCCCACCTTATTCCCACGTGATTCCCACGGGATTGCCATGTCATTCCCACGTGGTTGCCATGTGATTCCCACGTGATTGACACGTGATTCCCACGTGATTCCACCGTGATTCCCACGTGATTCCCAAATGATTCCCACGTGATGCCCTCGTGATGCTCACGTGATTGACACGTGATTCCCTCATGATTCCCACATGATTGACACGTGATTCCCACGTGATTCACACATAATTCCATCGTGATTGACACGTGGTTCCCACATGATTCCCACGATATTGACACGGGATTCCAACGTGATTCCCACATGATTACCACGTGATTCCCACGTGATTGACACGTGATTCCCCTGTGATTCCCACGTGATTCACAAGTGATTCCCACGTGATTCCCACGTGATGCCCACGTGATTGACACGTCATTCCCACGTGATTCCCACGTGATTGACACGTGATTCCCACGTGATTGACACGTGATTCCCACATGATACCCACGTGATTGACACGTTATTCCCACGTGATTCCTACGTGATTTCCACGTGATTCCCACGTAATTCCCACGTGACTCCCATGTGATTTCCACGTTATTGACACGTGATTCCCACGTGATTGATATGTGATTCCCACGTGATTCCCACGTGATTGACACGCGATTCCCATGTGATTCCCAAGTGATTCCCACGTGATTGACACGTGATTCCCACGGGTTTCCCACGTGATTGACACGTGATTCCCACGTAATTTCCACGTGAATGACACGTGATTCCCACGAGATTGACACGTGATTCAAACATGATTCCAATGTGATTCGCACATGATTGACATGTGATTCCCAAGTGATTCCCACGTGATTCCCACATGATTTCCATGCCATTGACACATGATTCCCACGTGATTCCCACGTGATTCCCACGTGATTGACACGTGATTGACTCGTGATTCCCAAGTGATTCCCACGTGATTCCAACGTGATTCCCACGTGATTGACATGTGACTCCCACATGATTCCCACGTGATTGACACGTGATTCCCACGTGATTCCCACGTGACTCCGACGTGATTCCCACGTGATTGACACGTGATTACCACGTGATTCCTACATGATTGACAGGTGATTCCTACGTGATTCCCACGTGATACCCACGTGATTGACACGTGAGGTCCTCGAGATTCTCACGTGATTCACATGTGATTCCCACGTGAATGAAACGTGAGTGCCACGTGATTCCATCGTGATTGACACGTGATTCGCGTGTGATTCCTACGTGATTTCCGCGTGATTCCCACGTGATTCCCACGTGATTGACACGTGATTCCCACGTGATTCCCAAATAATTGTCACGTGATTCCCACGTGAACACACGTGATTCCCACGTGATTCCCACGTGATTGACACGTGATTCCCACGTGATTCAAAATTGATTCCCACGTGATTCCAACGTGATTGAAAAGTGATTCCCAAATGATTCCCGTGTGATACGCATGTGATGCCCACGTGATTGACACGTGATTCCTACCTGATTCCCTCGTGATTGACAAGTGATTACCATATGATTCCCACGTGATTGACACGTTATTCCCACGTGATTCCTACGTGATTACCACGTGATTCCCATGTTATTACCACGTGACTCCCATGTGATTCCCACGTGATTGACGCATGATTCCCACGTGATTCCCACGTGATTCCCACGGGATTGACACGTGATTCACACGTGATTACCACGTGATTTACACGTGATTCCCACGTGATTCCCACGTGACTCCAATGTGATTCCCACGTAATTGACATGTGATTCCCACGTGCTTGACACGTGATTCCCATATGATTCCCACGTGATTCCAAAGTGATTGACACGTGATTCCCACGTGATTCCCACGTGATTGACACGTATTTTCCAGGTGATTCCCACTTGATTCTCACATGATTGACACGTGATTGACACGTGATTCCCACGTGAATCCCACGTGATTCCCAGGTGATTGACACGTGATTCCCACCTTATTCCAGCATGATTCTCACGGGATTGACATGTCATTCACACGTGATTGCCACGTGATTCCCACGTGATTGACACGTGATTCCCACGTGATTCCCACATGATTCCCAAATGATTCCCACGTGATACCCAAGTGATTGATACGTGACTGCCACGTGATTCCCACGTGATTGACACGTTATTCCCACGTTATTCACACGTAATTCCATCATGATTGACACGTGATTCCCACATGATTCCCACGATATTGACATGTGATTCCAACGTGATTCCCACGTGATTACCACGTGACTCCCACGTGATTCCCTCGTGATTCCCAAATGATTCCCACGTGATGCCCACGTGATTGACACGTGATTCCCACATGATTCCCCTGTGATTGACACGTGATTCCCACGTTATTCACACATAATTCCATCATGATTGACACGTGATTCCCACATGATTCCCACGATATTGACATGTGATTCCAACGTGATGCCCACGTGATTACCACGTGATTCCCATGTGATTCCCACGTAACTCCCACGTGATTCCCACGTGATTGAGGCGTGATTACCTCTTGATTCCCACATGATTCCCACGTGATTGACACGTGATTCCCACGTTATTCACACGTAATTCCATCATGATTGACACGTGATTCCCACATGATTCCCACGATATTGACATGTGATTCCAACGTGATTCCCACGTGATTACCACGTGATTTCCATGTGATTCCCACGTGACTCCTACGGACTCCCACATGATTGAAACGTGATACCCACGTGATTCCCACGTGATTGACACGTGATTCCCACGTGATTTCCACGTGATTCACATGTGATTCCCATGTGATTCCAACGTGATTGACACGTGATTTCCAAATGATTCCCACGTGATGCCCACGTGATTGACACGTCATTCCCACGTGATTCCAACTTGATTGACACGAGATTCCCACGTGATTTCCATGTGATTAAATGTGATTTCCACCTGATTCACGTGATTGACACGTGATTCCAACGTGATTCCCACGTGATTACCACGTGATTCCCATGTGATTCCCACGTGACTCCTACGGACTCCCACATGATTGACACGTGATACCCACGTGATTCCCACGTGATTCCCACGTGATTGACACGTGATTCCCACGTGATTCCCACGTGATCCCCACGTGATTCCCATGTGATTCCCACGTAACTCCCACGTGATTCCCACGTGATTGAGGCGTGATTACCTCTTGATTCCCACATGATTTCCACGTGATTGACACGTGATTCCCACGTCATTCACACGTAATTCCATCATGGTTGACACGTGATTCCCACATTATTCCCACGATATTGACATGTGATTCAAACGTGATTCCCACGTGATTACCACGTGATTCCCATGTGATTCCCACGAGACTCCTACGGACTCCCACATGATTGACACGTGATACCCACGTGATTCCCACGTGATTCCCACGTGATTGACACGTGATTGACACGTGATTCCCACGTGATTCCCACGTGATTCCCATGTGATTCCAACGTGATTGACACGTGATTTCCAAATGATTCCCACGTGATGCCCACGTGATTGACACGTCATTCCCACGTGATTCCAACTTGATTGACACGAGATTCCCACGTGATTTCCACGTGATTAAATGTGATTTCCACCTGATTCACGTGATTGACACGTGATTCCCACGTGATTCCCACGTGATTCCCAAGTGATTGATATGTGATTCCCAAGTGATTCCCACGTGATTGACACGTGATTCCCACGTGATTCCCATGTGATTGACACTTGATTCCCACTTGATTCCCACGTGTTTCTACGTGATTGACCCATGACACCCACGTGATTCCCACGTGAATCCAACGTGATTGACACGTGATTCCCACGTGAATGACACGAGATTCTCACGTGATTCCCACGTGAATCCCACGTGATTGACACGTGATTCTCACGTGATTCCCATGTGATTCCAAAGTGACTGACACGTGATTCCCACGTGATTCCCATGTGATTCCTACGTGATTCCCACGTGATTCCCACGTGATTCCCAAGTGATTGATACGTGATTCCCACGTGATTCCCAGGTGATTGACACGTGATTCCCACGTGATTCCCATGTGATTGACACGTGATTCCCAAGTGATTCCCACGTGTTTCCACGTGATTAACCCATGACACCCACGTGATTCCCACGTGAATCCAACGTGATTGACACGTGATTCCCACGTGAATGACACGAGATTCTCACGTGATTCCCACCTGATTCCCCCGTGATTGACACTTGATTCCCACGTGATTCTCACGTGATTCCCATGTGATTCCCAAGTGATTGACACGTGATTCCCACGTGATTCCCACGTGGTTGACACGTGATTCCCCCATGATTCCCACGTGATCCCACGTGATTCCCACGTGATTACCACGTGATTGACACGTGATTCACATGTGATTCCCACATGATTCCCACGTGATTCCCACGTGATTGACACGTGATTCACACGTGATTCACACGTGATTCCCCCGTGAATGACACGTGATTCCCACGTGATTCCCAAGTGATTGACACGTGTTTCCCACGTGATTGACACGTGATTTCCTTGTGATTGACACGTGATTTCCTTGTGATTCCCACGTGATTCCCACGTCATTTACACGTGATTACCACGTGTTTCCCCCGTGATTGACACGTGATTCCCAAGTGATTCCAACGTGATTGACACGTGATTCCCACGTGAATGAAAAGTGATTTCCTTGTGATTCCCACGTGATTCCCACGTGATTTACACGTGATTACCACGTGATTCACAAATGATTGTCACGTGATTCCCACGTGATCCCACGTGATTCCCACGTGATTACCACGTGATTGACACATGATTGACACGTGATTCCCACGTGATTTACACGTGATTCCCACTTGATTCCCACGTGATTTACACGTGATTCCCACGTCATTCCCACGTCATTCCCTCGTGATTGACACGTTATTCCCCCGTGATTTCCACGGGATTCCCACGTGATATCCACGTGACTCCCACGTGATTGACACGTGATTCCCAAGTGATTGACTCGTGATTGGCACGTGATTCCCAAGTGATTCCCACGTGATTGATACGTGATTCCTACGTGAATGACACGTGATTCCCACATGATTCCCACGTGATTCCCATGTGATACCCATGGGATTGACACGTCATTCCCACGTGATTCCAATGTGATACCCATGGGATTGACACGTCATTCCCACATGATTCCCATGTGATTCCCACGTGATTGACACCTCATTCCCTCGTGATTCCCACGTGATTCCCACGTGATTCCCAAACGATTCCCACGTGACGCCCACGTGATTGGCACGTCATTCCTACGTGATTCCAACTTGATTGACACGAGATTCCCATTTGATATCCACGTGAATTAGACGTGATTACCACGTGATTCCCACGTGATTGACTCGTGATTCCCACGTGATTCCCACGTGATTCCCACATGATTCCCACATTATTGATGCATGATTCCACGTGATTCCCACATGATTGACACGTGATTCCCATGTGATTCCCACGTGACTCACACGTGATTCACAAGTGATTGACACGTGATTCCCACTTGTTTCCCTTGTGATTCCCACGTGATTGACACCTGATTCCCACATCATTTGCACGTGATGCCCACGTGATTCCCACGTGAATGACACGTGATTACCATGTGATTCCCTGGTGATTCACACGTGAATGAGATGTGATTACCACGTGATTCCCATGTGAATCCCACGTTATTCCCACATGAAAGACACGTGATTCTTACGTGATTCCCACGTGATTGACACGTAATTCCCACATGATTGCCACGTGATTACCACGTGAATCCCACGTGACTCCCATGTGATTCCCACGTGATTGACGCATGATTCCAACGTGATTCACACGTGATTGCAACGTGATTCCTAAATGATTCCCACGTGATCCACACGTGATTCCCACGTAATTCCCACATGATTCCCACGTGATTCCCACGTGATTCCCACCTGATTAACACGTGATTTCGACGTGATTCCCAAATGATTGTCACGTGATCCACACGTGATTCCCACGTAATTCCCACATGATTCCCACGTGATTGACACGTGATTCCCTCGTGATTCCCACATGATTCCCACGTGATTGACACGTGATTCCCAAGTTTTTCCCACGTGATTCCCACGTGATTGACACTTCATTCCCACGTGATTCCCACGTAATTCTCACGTGATTGCCACGTGAATTACACGTGATTCCCACGTGATTATCACGTGATACACATGTGATTCCCAAGTGATTGACACGTGTTTCCCACGTGCTTTCCACGTGATTCCCACGTGATTCCCAAGTGATTGAAACGTGATTCCCACGTTATTCCCACGTGATTGACACGTGATTCCCACGAGATTCCCCCGAGATTCCCACGTGATTGACACGTGATTGATGCATGATTTCCACTTGATTCCCACGTTATTGACACGTGATTGACACGTGATTCACTCGTGATTGACAAGTGATTCCCACGTGATTTCCACGGGATTCCCACGTGATTCCCACGTGACTCCCTCGTGATTGACTCGTGATTCCCACGTGATTCCCACGTGAATGACACGTGATTCCCACGTGATTCCCACGTGATTCCCCCGTTATTGACTCGGGATTCCCACTTGATTCCCACGTGATTCCCACGTGATTGACACGTGATTGACACGTGATTCCCACGTGATTCCCACGTGATTCCCACGTGATTGACACCTGATTCCCACGTGATTCCCAAATGATTGTCACGTGATTCCCACGTGTTTCCCACGTGATTCCCACGTGATTGACACGTGATTCCCACGTAATTCCCACGTGATTCCCACGTGATTCCCACGTGATTGGCACGAGATTCCGACGTGATTCCCACGTGATTCCCACGTGATTGACACGTTATTCCCACGTGATTCCCACATGATTGACACGTGATTCCCACGTGATTCACACGTGATTCCACCGTGATTGACACGTGATTCCCACGTGATTCCCAAGTGATTGACACGTGTTTCCCACGTGATTGACACGTGATTTCCTTGTGATTGACACGTGATTTCCTTGTGATTCCCACGTGATTCCCACGTGATTTACACGTGATTACCACGTGATTCCCCCGTGATTGACACGTGATTCCCAAGTGATTCCATCGTGATTGACACGTGATTCCCACGTGAATGACACGTGATTTCCTTGTGATTCCCACGTGATTCCCACGTGATTTACACGTGATTACCACGTGATTCACAAATGATTGTAACGTGATTCCCACGTGATCCCACGTGATTCCCACGTGATTACCACGTGATTGACACATGATTGACACGTGATTCCCACGTGATTCCCACGTGATTTACACGTGATTCCCACTTGATTCCTACGTGATTCCCACGTGATTCCCACGTGATTCCCTCGTGATTGACACGTGATTCCCCCGTGATTTCCACGGGATTCCCACGTGATATCCACGTAACTCCCACGTGATTGACACGTGATTCCCACGTGATTGACACGTGATTGGCACGTGATTCCCAAGTGATTCCCATGTGATTGATACGTGATTCCTACGTGATTGACACGTGATTCCCACATGATTCCCACGTGATTCCCATGTGATACCCATGGGATTGACACGTCATTCCCACATGATTCCCACGTGATTCCCACGTGATTGACACCTCATTCCCTGGTGATTCCCACGTGATTCCCACGTGATTCCCAAACGATTCCCACGTGACGCCCACGTGATTGACACGTCATTCCTACGTGATTCCAACTAATTGACACGAGATTCCCATTTGATATCCATGTGAATTAGCCGTGATTCCCACGTGATTCCCACGTGATTGACTCGTGATTCCCACGTGATTCCCACGTGATTCCCACGTGATTCCCACGTGATTCCACATTATTGATGCATGATTCCACGTGATTCCCACATGATTGTCCCGTGATTCCCAAGTGATTGACACGTGATTCCCACTTGTTTCCCAAGTGATTCCCACGTGATTGACACCTGATTCCCACATGATTCCCACGTGATGCCCACATGATTCCCACGTGAATGACAGGTGATTACCCTGTGATTCCCAAGTGATTCCCACATGACTGACACGTGATTCCCTCGTGATTCACACCTGATTGAGATGTGACTACCACGTGATTCCCATGTGATTCCCACGTGTTTCCCACATGAATGACACGTGATTCCTACGTGATTCCCGCATGATTGACACGTAATTCCCACATGATTGTAACGTGATTACCACGTAAATCCCACGTGACTCCCATGTGACTCCCACGTGATTGACGCATGATTCCAACGTGATTCACACGTGATTCCCACGTCATTCCTAAATGATTCCCATGTGATGCCCACGTGATACCCACGTGATTTAATGTGATTTCCACGTGATTCCCACGTGATTAACTCGTGATTGTCACGTAATTCCCACATGATTCCCGCGTGATTGACACGTGATTCCCACGTGATTCCCATTTGATTCCCACCTCATTGACACGTGATACCCACGTTATTCCCACTTGATTCCCACGTGATTGACACGTGATTCCCACGTGATTCCCACGTGATTCCCTCCTGATTGACACGTGATTCCCACGTTATTCCCACGTGATTCCCACGTGATTGACACGTGATTCCCACGTGATTCCCACGTGATTCCCACGTGATTGACGCATGATTCCCTCGTGATTCCCATGTGATTGAAACGTGATTCCCACGTGATTCCCACATAATTCTCACGTGATTGTCACGTGAATTACACTTGATTCCCACGTGATTATCACGTGATACCCATGTGATTCCCAAGTGATTGACACGTGTTTTCCACGTGCTTTCCACGTGATTCCCACATGATTCCCAAGTGATTGACAGGTGATTCCCACGTTATTCCCACGTGATTGACACGTGATTCCCACGAGATTCCCACGTGATTGACACGTGATTCCCACTTGATTCCCACGTGATTCCCCCGTGATTGACTCGGGATACCCACGTGATTCCCACGTGATTCCCACGTGATTCCCCCGTGATTGACTCGGGATTCCCACGTGATTCCCACGTGATTCCCAAGTGATTGACACGTGATTCCCACGTGATTCCCACGTGATTCCCACGTGATTGACACCTGATTCCCACGTGATTCCCAAATGATTGCCACGTGATTCCCACGTGATTCCCACGTGATTCCCACGTGATTGACACGTGATTCCCACGTAATTCCCACGTGATTTCCACGTGATTCCCACGTGATTCCCACGTGATTCCCACGTGATTGGCACGAGATTCCGACGTGATTCCCACGTGATTCCCACGTGATTGACACTTGATTCCCACGTGATTCCCACATGATTGACACGTGATTCCCACGTGATTCCCACATGATTCCCACGTGATTCCCACGTGATTGACACGTGATTCACACGTGATTCACACGTGATTCCCCCGTGATTGACACGTGATTCCCACGTGATTCCCAAGTGATTGACACGTGTTTCCCACGTGATTGACACGTGATTTCCTTGTGATTGACACGTGATTTCCTTGTGATTCCCACGTGATTTACACGTGATTACCCCGTGATTCCCCCGTGATTGACACGTGATTCCCAAGTGATTCCATCGTGATTGACACGTGATTCCCACGTGAATGACACGTGATTTCCTTGTGATTCCCACGTGATTCCCACGTGATTTACACGTGATTACCACGTGATTCACAAATGATTGTCACGTGATTCCCACGTGATCCCACGTGATTCCCACGAGATTACCACGTGATTGACACATGATTGACACGTGATTCCCACGAGATTCCCACGTGATTGACACGTGATTCCCACGTGATTCCCACGTAATTCCCATGTGAATGACACGTGATTCCCACGTGATTCACACGATATTCCCACCTGATTCCCACGTGATACCCACGTGATTGACACGTGATTCCCACGTGATTCCCCCGTGATTCCCACATGATTGACACGACATTCCCACGTGATTCCCACGTGATTCCTACGTGATTCCCACGTGATTCCCACATGATTAACACGTGATTTCCAGGTGATTCCCAAATGATTGTCACGTGATTCCCACGTCATTCCCACGTGATTCCCACATGATTCCCACGTGATTGACACGTGATTCCCACGTGATTCCCACGTGATTTACATGTGATTCCTTCGTGATTCCCACGTGATTGACACGTCATTCCCACGAGATTCCCATGTGATTTCCACGTGATTCCCACGTGATTCCCACGTGATTGACACTTGATTCCCACGTGATTCCCACGTAATTCTCACGTGATTGCCACGTGAATTACACGTGATTCCCACGTGATTATCACGTGATACACATGTGATTCCCAAGTGATTGACACGTGTTTCCCACGTTATTCCCACGTGATTGACACGTGATTCCCACGAGATTCCCCCGAGATTCCCACGTGATTGACACGTGATTGATGCATGATTTCCACTTGATTCCCACGTGATTGACACGTGATTGACACGTGATTCCCACGTGACTCCCTCGTGATTGACTCGTGATTCCCACGTGATTCCCACGTGAATGACACGTGATTCCCACGTGATTCCCACGTGATTCCCCCGTGATTGACTCGGGATTCCCACGTGATTCCCACGTGATTCCCACGTGATTGACACGTGATTGACACGTGATTCCCACGTGATTCCCACGTGATTCCCACGTGATTGACACGTGATTCCCTCGTGGTTCCCAAATGATTGTCACGTGATTCCCACGTGATTCCCACGTGATTCCCACGTGATTGACACGTGATTCCCACGTAATTCCCACGTGATTCCCACGTGATTCCCACGTGATTCCCACGTGATTCCCACGTGATTGGCACGAGATTCCGACGTTGTTCCCACGTGATTCCAACGTGATTGACACGTGATTCCCACGTGATTCCCACATGATTGGTACGTGATTCCCACATGATTACCACATGATTCCCACGTGATTCCCACGTGACTGACACGTGATTCACACGTGATTCACACGTGATTCCCCCGTGATTGACATGTGATTCCCACGTGATTCCCACGTGACTCCAACGTGATTCCCACGTTATTGACACGTGATTCCCACCTTATTCCCACGTGATTCCCACGGGATTGCCATGTCATTCCCACGTGATTGCCATGTGATTCCCACGTGATTGACACGTGATTCCCACGTGATTCCACCGTGATTCCCACGTGATTCCCAAATGATTCCCACGTGATGCCCTCGTGATGCTCACGTGATTGACACGTGATTCCCTCATGATTCCCACATGATTGACACGTGATTCCCACGTGATTCACACATAATTCCATCGTGATTGACACGTGGTTCCCACATGATTCCCACGATATTGACACGGGATTCCAACGTGATTCCCACATGATTACCACGTGATTCCCACGTGATTGACACGTGATTCCCATGTGATTCCCACGTGATTCACAAGTGATTCCCACGTGATTCCCACGTGATGCCCACGTGATTGACACGTCATTCCCACATGATTCCCACGTGATTGACACGTGATTCCCACGTGATTGACACGTGATTCCCACATGATACCCACGTGATTGACACGTTATTCCCACGTGATTCCTACGTGATTTCCACGTGATTCCCACGTAATTCCCACGTGACTCCCATGTGATTTCCACGTTATTGACACGTGATTCCCACGTGATTGACATGTGATTCCCACGTGATTCCCACGTGATTGACACGCGATTCCCATGTGATTCCCAAGTGATTCCCACGTGATTGACACGTGATTCCCACGGGTTTCCCACGTGATTGACACGTGATTCCCACGTAATTTCCACGTGAATGACACGTGATTCCCACGAGATTGACACGTGATTCAAACATGATTCCCATGTGATTCGCACATGATTGACATGTGATTCCCAAGTGATTCCCACGTGATTCCCACATGATTTCCATGCCATTGACACATGATTCCCACGTGATTCCCACGTGATTCCCACGTGATTGACACGTGATTGACTCGTGATTCCCAAGTGATTCCCACGTGATTCCAACGTGATTCCCACGTGATTGACACGTGACTCCCACATGATTCCCACATGATTCCCACGTGATTCCCACGTGACTGACACGTGATTCACACGTGATTCACACGTGATTCCCCCGTGATTAACACGTGATTCCCACGTGATTCCCAAGTGATTGACACGTGTATCCCACAAGATTGACACGTGATTTCCTTGTGATTGACACGTGATTTCCTTGTGATTCCCACGTGATTCCCACGTGATTTACACGTGATTACCATGTGATTCCCCCGTGATTGACACATGATTCCCAAGTGATTCCATCGTGATTGACACGTGATTCCCACGTGAATGACACGTGATTTCCTTGTGATTGCCACGTGATTCCCACGTGATTACCACATGATTCACAAATGATTGTCACGTGATTCCCACGTGATCCCACGTGATTCCCACGTGATTACCACGTGATTGACACGTGATTCACACGTGATTCCCACATGATTCCCACGTGATTCCCACGTGATTGACACGTGATTCACACGTGATTCACACGTGATTCCCCCGTGAATGACACGTGATTCCCACGTGATTCCCAAGTGATTGACACGTGTTTCCCACGTGATTGACACGTGATTTCCTTGTGATTGACACGTGATTTCCTTGTGATTCCCACGTGATTCCCACGTCATTTACACGTGATTACCACGTGTTTCCCCCGTGATTGACACGTGATTCCCAAGTGATTCCAACGTGATTGACACGTGATTCCCACGTGAATGAAAAGTGATTTCCTTGTGATTCCCACGTGATTCCCACGTGATTTACACGTGATTACCACGTGATTCACAAATGATTGTCACGTGATTCCCACGTGATACCACGTGATTCCCACGTGATTACCACGTGATTGACACATGATTGACACGTGATTCCCACGTGATTTACACGTGATTCCCACTTGATTCCCACGTGATTTACACGTGATTCCCACGTGATTCCCACGTCATTCCCTCGTGATTGACACGTTATTCCCCCGTGATTTCCACGGGATTCCCACGTGATATCCACGTGACTCCCACGTGATTGACACGTGATTCCCAAGTGATTGACTCGTGATTGGCACGTGATTCCCAAGTGATTCCCACGTGATTGATACGTGATTCCTACGTGAATGACACGTGATTCCCACATGATTCCCACGTGATTCCCATGTGATACCCATGGGATTGACACGTCATTCCCACGTGATTCCAATGTGATACCCATGGGATTGACACGTCATTCCCACATGATTCCCATGTGATTCCCACGTGATTGACACCTCATTCCCTCGTGATTCCCACGTGATTCCCACGTGATTCCCAAACGATTCCCACGTGACGCCCACGTGATTGGCACGTCATTCCTACGTGATTCCAACTTGATTGACACGAGATTCCCATTTGATATCCACGTGAATTAGACGTGATTACCACGTGATTCCCACGTGATTGACTCGTGATTCCCACGTGATTCCCACGTGATTCCCACATGATTCCCACATTATTGATGCATGATTCCACGTGATTCCCACATGATTGACACGTGATTCCCATGTGATTCCCACGTGACTCACACGTGATTCACAAGTGATTGACACGTGATTCCCACTTGTTTCCCTTGTGATTCCCACGTGATTGACACCTGATTCCCACATCATTCCCACGTGATGCCCACGTGATTCCCACGTGAATGACACGTGATTACCATGTGATTCCCTGGTGATTCACACGTGAATGAGATGTGATTACCACGTGATTCCCATGTGAATCCCACGTTATTCCCACATGAATGACACGTGATTCTTACGTGATTCCCACGTGATTGACACGTAATTCCCACATGATTGCCACGTGATTACCACGTGAATCCCACGTGACTCCCATGTGATTCCCACGTGATTGACGCATGATTCCAACGTGATTCACACGTGATTGCAACGTGATTCCTAAATGATTCCCACGTGATCCACACGTGATTCCCACGTAATTCCCACATGATTCCCACGTGATTCCCACGTGATTCCCACCTGATTAACACGTGATTTCGACGTGATTCCCAAATGATTGTCACGTGATCCACACGTGATTCCCACGTAATTCCCACATGATTCCCACGTGATTGACACGTGATTCCCTCGTGATTCCCACATGATTCCCACGTGATTCCCTCGTGATTCCCACGTGATTGACACGTGATTCCCAAGTTTTTCCCACGTGATTCCCACGTGATTGACAACTCATTCCCACGTGATTCCCAGGTAATTCTCACGTGATTGCCACGTGAATTACACGTGATTCCCACGTGATTATCACGTGATACACATGTGATTCCCAAGTGATTGACACGTGTTTCCCACGTGCTTTCCACGTGATTCCCACGTGATTCCCAAGTGATTGAAACGTGATTCCCACGTTATTCCCACGTGATTGACACGTGATTCCCACGAGATTCCCCCGAGATTCCCACGTGATTGACACGTGATTGATGCATGATTTCCACTTGATTCCCACGTTATTGACACGTGATTGACACGTGATTCCCAGGTGATTCACTCGTGATTGACAAGTGATTCCCACGTGATTTCCACGGGATTCCCACGTGATTCCCACGTGACTCCCTCGTGATTGACTCGTGATTCCCACGTGATTCCCACGTGAATGACACGTGATTCCCACGTGATTCCCACGTGATTCCCCCGTTATTGACTCGGGATTCCCACTTGATTCCCACGTGATTCCCACGTGATTGACACGTGATTGACACGTGATTCCCACGTGATTCCCACGTGATTCCCACGTGATTGACACCTGATTCCCACGTGATTCCCAAATGATTGTCACGTGATTCCCACGTGTTTCCCACGTGATTCCCACGTGATTGACACGTGATTCCCACGTAATTCCCACGTGATTCCCACGTGATTCCCACGTGATTGGCACGAGATTCCGACGTGATTCCCACGTGATTCCCAAGTGATTGACACGTGTTTCCCACGTGATTGACACGTGATTTCCTTGTGATTGACACGTGATTTCCTTGTGATTCCCACGTGATTTACACGTGATTACCCCGTGATTCCCCCGTGATTGACACGTGATTCCCAAGTGATTCCATCGTGATTGACACGTGATTCCCACGTGAATGACACGTGATTTCCTTGTGATTCCCACGTGATTCCCACGTGATTTACACGTGATTACCACGTGATTCACAAATGATTGTCACGTGATTCCCACGTGATCCCACGTGATTCCCACGAGATTACCACGTGATTGACACATGATTGACACGTGATTCCCACGAGATTCCCACGTGATTGACACGTGATTCCCACGTGATTCCCACGTAATTCCCATGTGAATGACACGTGATTCCCACGTGATTCACACGATATTCCCACCTGATTCCCACGTGATACCCACGTGATTGACACGTGATTCCCACGTGATTCCCCCGTGATTCCCACATGATTGACACGACATTCCCACGTGATTCCCACGTGATTCCTACGTGATTCCCACGTGATTCCCACATGATTAACACGTGATTTCCAGGTGATTCCCAAATGATTGTCACGTGATTCCCACGTCATTCCCACGTGATTCCCACATGATTCCCACGTGATTGACACGTGATTCCCACGTGATTCCCACGTGATTTACATGTGATTCCTTCGTGATTCCCACGTGATTGACACGTCATTCCCACGAGATTCCCATGTGATTTCCACGTGATTCCCACGTGATTCCCACGTGATTGACACTTGATTCCCACGTGATTCCCACGTAATTCTCACGTGATTGCCACGTGAATTACACGTGATTCCCACGTGATTATCACGTGATACACATGTGATTCCCAAGTGATTGACACGTGTTTCCCACGTTATTCCCACGTGATTGACACGTGATTCCCACGAGATTCCCCCGAGATTCCCACGTGATTGACACGTGATTGATGCATGATTTCCACTTGATTCCCACGTGATTGACACGTGATTGACACGTGATTCCCACGTGACTCCCTCGTGATTGACTCGTGATTCCCACGTGATTCCCACGTGAATGACACGTGATTCCCACGTGATTCCCACGTGATTCCCCCGTGATTGACTCGGGATTCCCACGTGATTCCCACGTGATTCCCACGTGATTGACACGTGATTGACACGTGATTCCCACGTGATTCCCACGTGATTCCCACGTGATTGACACGTGATTCCCTCGTGGTTCCCAAATGATTGTCACGTGATTCCCACGTGATTCCCACGTGATTCCCACGTGATTGACACGTGATTCCCACGTAATTCCCACGTGATTCCCACGTGATTCCCACGTGATTCCCACGTGATTCCCACGTGATTGGCACGAGATTCCGACGTTGTTCCCACGTGATTCCAACGTGATTGACACGTGATTCCCACGTGATTCCCACATGATTGGTACGTGATTCCCACATGATTCCCACATGATTCCCACGTGATTCCCACGTGACTGACACGTGATTCACACGTGATTCACACGTGATTCCCCCGTGATTGACATGTGATTCCCACGTGATTCCCACGTGACTCCAACGTGATTCCCACGTTATTGACACGTGATTCCCACCTTATTCCCACGTGATTCCCACGGGATTGCCATGTCATTCCCACGTGATTGCCATGTGATTCCCACGTGATTGACACGTGATTCCCACGTGATTCCACCGTGATTCCCACGTGATTCCCAAATGATTCCCACGTGATGCCCTCGTGATGCTCACGTGATTGACACGTGATTCCCTCATGATTCCCACATGATTGACACGTGATTCCCACGTGATTCACACATAATTCCATCGTGATTGACACGTGGTTCCCACATGATTCCCACGATATTGACACGGGATTCCAACGTGATTCCCACATGATTACCACGTGATTCCCACGTGATTGACACGTGATTCCCATGTGATTCCCACGTGATTCACAAGTGATTCCCACGTGATTCCCACGTGATGCCCACGTGATTGACACGTCATTCCCACATGATTCCCACGTGATTGACACGTGATTCCCACGTGATTGACACGTGATTCCCACATGATACCCACGTGATTGACACGTTATTCCCACGTGATTCCTACGTGATTTCCACGTGATTCCCACATAATTCCCACGTGACTCCCATGTGATTTCCACGTTATTGACACGTGATTCCCACGTGATTGACATGTGATTCCCACGTGATTCCCACGTGATTGACACGCGATTCCCATGTGATTCCCAAGTGATTCCCACGTGATTGACACGTGATTCCCACGGGTTTCCCACGTGATTGACACGTGATTCCCACGTAATTTCCACGTGAATGACACGTGATTCCCACGAGATTGACACGTGATTCAAACATGATTCCCATGTGATTCGCACATGATTGACATGTGATTCCCAAGTGATTCCCACGTGATTCCCACATGATTTCCATGCCATTGACACATGATTCCCACGTGATTCCCACGTGATTCCCACGTGATTGACACGTGATTGACTCGTGATTCCCAAGTGATTCCCACGTGATTCCAACGTGATTCCCACGTGATTGACACGTGACTCCCACATGATTCCCACATGATTCCCACGTGATTCCCACGTGACTGACACGTGATTCACACGTGATTCACACGTGATTCCCCCGTGATTAACACGTGATTCCCACGTGATTCCCAAGTGATTGACACGTGTATCCCACAAGATTGACACGTGATTTCCTTGTGATTGACACGTGATTTCCTTGTGATTCCCACGTGATTCCCACGTGATTTACACGTGATTACCATGTGATTCCCCCGTGATTGACACATGATTCCCAAGTGATTCCATCGTGATTGACACGTGATTCCCACGTGAATGACACGTGATTTCCTTGTGATTGCCACGTGATTCCCACGTGATTACCACATGATTCACAAATGATTGTCACGTGATTCCCACGTGATCCCACGTGATTCCCACGTGATTACCACGTGATTGACACGTGATTCACACGTGATTCCCACATGATTCCCACGTGATTCCCACGTGATTGACACGTGATTCACACGTGATTCACACGTGATTCCCCCGTGAATGACACGTGATTCCCACGTGATTCCCAAGTGATTGACACGTGTTTCCCACGTGATTGACACGTGATTTCCTTGTGATTGACACGTGATTTCCTTGTGATTCCCACGTGATTCCCACGTCATTTACACGTGATTACCACGTGTTTCCCCCGTGATTGACACGTGATTCCCAAGTGATTCCAACGTGATTGACACGTGATTCCCACGTGAATGAAAAGTGATTTCCTTGTGATTCCCACGTGATTCCCACGTGATTTACACGTGATTACCACGTGATTCACAAATGATTGTCACGTGATTCCCACGTGATCCCACGTGATTCCCACGTGATTACCACGTGATTGACACATGATTGACACGTGATTCCCACGTGATTTACACGTGATTCCCACTTGATTCCCACGTGATTTACACGTGATTCCCACGTGATTCCCACGTCATTCCCTCATGATTGACACGTTATTCCCCCGTGATTTCCACGGGATTCCCACGTGATATCCACGTGACTCCCACGTGATTGACACGTGATTCCCAAGTGATTGACTCGTGATTGGCACGTGATTCCCAAGTGATTCCCACGTGATTGATACGTGATTCCTACGTGAATGACACGTGATTCCCACATGATTCCCACGTGATTCCCATGTGATACCCATGGGATTGACACGTCATTCCCACGTGATTCCAATGTGATACCCATGGGATTGACACGTCATTCCCACATGATTCCCATGTGATTCCCACGTGATTGACACCTCATTCCCTCGTGATTCCCACGTGATTCCCACGTGATTCCCAAACGATTCCCACGTGACGCCCACGTGATTGGCACGTCATTCCTACGTGATTCCAACTTGATTGACACGAGATTCCCATTTGATATCCACGTGAATTAGACGTGATTACCACGTGATTCCCACGTGATTGACTCGTGATTCCCACGTGATTCCCACGTGATTCCCACATGATTCCCACATTATTGATGCATGATTCCACGTGATTCCCACATGATTGACACGTGATTCCCATGTGATTCCCACGTGACTCACACGTGATTCACAAGTGATTGACACGTGATTCCCACTTGTTTCCCTTGTGATTCCCACGTGATTGACACCTGATTCCCACATCATTCCCACGTGATGCCCACGTGATTCCCACGTGAATGACACGTGATTACCATGTGATTCCCTGGTGATTCACACGTGAATGAGATGTGATTACCACGTGATTCCCATGTGAATCCCACGTTATTCCCACATGAATGACACGTGATTCTTACGTGATTCCCACGTGATTGACACGTAATTCCCACATGATTGCCACGTGATTACCACGTGAATCCCACGTGACTCCCATGTGATTCCCACGTGATTGACGCATGATTCCAACGTGATTCACACGTGATTGCAACGTGATTCCTAAATGATTCCCACGTGATCCACACGTGATTCCCACGTAATTCCCACATGATTCCCACGTGATTCCCACGTGATTCCCACCTGATTAACACGTGATTTCGACGTGATTCCCAAATGATTGTCACGTGATCCACACGTGATTCCCACGTAATTCCCACATGATTCCCACGTGATTGACACGTGATTCCCTCGTGATTCCCACATGATTCCCACGTGATTCCCTCGTGATTCCCACGTGATTGACACGTGATTCCCAAGTTTTTCCCACGTGATTCCCACGTGATTGACACTTCATTCCCACGTGATTCCCAGGTAATTCTCACGTGATTGCCACGTGAATTACACGTGATTCCCACGTGATTATCACGTGATACACATGTGATTCCCAAGTGATTGTCACGTGTTTCCCACGTGCTTTCCACGTGATTCCCACGTGATTCCCAAGTGATTGAAACGTGATTCCCACGTTATTCCCACGTGATTGACACGTGATTCCCACGAGATTCCCCCGAGATTCCCACGTGATTGACACGTGATTGATGCATGATTTCCACTTGATTCCCACGTTATTGACACGTGATTGACACGTGATTCCCAGGTGATTCACTCGTGATTGACAAGTGATTCCCACGTGATTTCCACGGGATTCCCACGTGATTCCCACGTGACTCCCTCGTGATTGACTCGTGATTCCCACGTGATTCCCACGTGAATGACACGTGATTCCCACGTGATTCCCACGTGATTCCCCCGTTATTGACTCGGGATTCCCACTTGATTCCCACGTGATTCCCACGTGATTTACACGTGATTGACACGTGATTCCCACGTGATTCCCACGTGATTCCCACGTGATTGACACCTGATTCCCACGTGATTCCCAAATGATTGTCACGTGATTCCCACGTGTTTCCCACGTGATTCCCACGTGATTGACACGTGATTCCCACGTAATTCCCACGTGATTCCCACGTGATTCCCACGTGATTGGCACGAGATTCCGACGTGATTCCCACGTGATTCCCACGTGATTGACACGTGATTCCCACGTGATTCCCACATGATTGACACGTGATTCCCACGTGATTCACACGTGATTCCACCGTGATTGACACGTGATTCCCACGTGATTCCCAAGTGATTGACACGTGTTTCCCACGTGATTGACACGTGATTTCCTTGTGATTGACACGTGATTTCCTTGTGATTCCCACGTGATTCCCACGTGATTTACACGTGATTACCACGTGATTCCCCCGTGATTGACACGTGATTCCCAAGTGATTCCATCGTGATTGACACGTGATTCCCACGTGAATGACACATGATTTCCTTGTGATTCCCACGTGATTCCCACGTGATTTACACGTGATTACCACGTGATTCACAAATGATTGTAACGTGATTCCCACGTGATCCCACGTGATTCCCACGTGATTACCACGTGATTGACACATGATTGACACGTGATTCCCACGTGATTCCCACGTGATTTACACGTGATTCCCACTTGATTCCTACGTGATTCCCACGTGATTCCCACGTGATTCCCACGTGATTCCCTCGTGATTGACACCTCATTCCCTGGTGATTCCCACGTGATTCCCACGTGATTCCCAAACGATTCCCACGTGACGCCCACGTGATTGACACGTCATTCCTACGTGATTCCAACTAATTGACACGAGATTCCCATTTGATATCCATGTGAATTAGCCGTGATTCCCACGTGATTCCCACGTGATTGACTCGTGATTCCCACGTGATTCCCACGTGATTCCCACGTGATTCCCACGTGATTCCACATTATTGATGCATGATTCCACGTGATTCCCACATGATTGTCCCGTGATTCCCAAGTGATTGACACGTGATTCCCACTTGTTTCCCAAGTGATTCCCACGTGATTGACACCTGATTCCCACATGATTCCCACGTGATGCCCACATGATTCCCACGTGAATGACAGGTGATTACCCTGTGATTCCCAAGTGATTCCCACATGACTGACACGTGATTCCCTCGTGATTCACACCTGATTGAGATGTGACTACCACGTGATTCCCATGTGATTCCCACGTGTTTCCCACATGAATGACACGTGATTCCTACGTGATTCCCGCATGATTGACACGTAATTCCCACATGATTGTAACGTGATTACCACGTTAATCCCACGTGACTCCCATGTGACTCCCACGTGATTGACGCATGATTCCAACGTGATTCACACGTGATTCCCACGTCATTCCTAAATGATTCCCATGTGATGCCCACGTGATACCCACGTGATTTAATGTGATTTCCACGTGATTCCCACGTGATTAACTCGTGATTGTCACGTAATTCCCACATGATTCCCGCGTGATTGACACGTGATTCCCACGTGATTCCCATTTGATTCCCACCTCATTGACACGTGATACCCACGTTATTCCCACTTGATTCCCACGTGATTGACACGTGATTCCCACGTGATTCCCACGTGATTCCCTCCTGATTGACACGTGATTCCCACGTTATTCCCACGTGATTCCCACGTGATTGACACGTGATTCCCACGTGATTCCCACGTGATTCCCACGTGATTGACGCATGATTCCCTCGTGATTCCCATGTGATTGAAACGTGATTCCCACGTGATTCCCACATAATTCTCACGTGATTGTCACGTGAATTACACTTGATTCCCACGTGATTATAACGTGATACCCATGTGATTCCCAAGTGATTGACACGTGTTTTCCACGTGCTTTCCACGTGATTCCCACATGATTCCCAAGTGATTGACAGGTGATTCCCACGTTATTCCCACGTGATTGACACGTGATTCCCACGAGATTCCCACGTGATTGACACGTGATTCCCACTTGATTCCCACGTGATTCCCCCGTGATTGACTCGGGATACCCACGTGATTCCCACGTGATTCCCACGTGATTCCCCCGTGATTGACTCGGGATTCCCACGTGATTCCCACGTGATTCCCACGTGATTGACACGTGATTCCCACGTGATTCCCACGTGATTCCCACGTGATTGACACCTGATTCCCACGTGATTCCCAAATGATTGCCACGTGATTCCCACGTGATTCCCACGTGATTCCCACGTGATTGACACGTGATTCCCACGTAATTCCCACGTGATTTCCACGTGATTCCCACGTGATTCCCACGTGATTCCCACGTGATTGGCACGAGATTCCGACGTGATTCCCACGTGATTCCCACGTGATTGACACTTGATTCCCACGTGATTCCCACATGATTGACACGTGATTCCCACGTGATTCCCACATGATTCCCACGTGATTCCCACGTGATTGACACGTGATTCACACGTGATTCACACGTGATTCCCCCGTGATTGACACGTGATTCCCACGTGATTCCCAAGTGATTGACACGTGTTTCCCACGTGATTGACACGTGATTTCCTTGTGATTGACACGTGATTTCCTTGTGATTCCCACGTGATTTACACGTGATTACCCCGTGATTCCCCCGTGATTGACACGTGATTCCCAAGTGATTCCATCGTGATTGACACGTGATTCCCACGTGAATGACACGTGATTTCCTTGTGATTCCCACGTGATTCCCACGTGATTTACACGTGATTACCACGTGATTCACAAATGATTGTCACGTGATTCCCACGTGATCCCACGTGATTCCCACGAGATTACCACGTGATTGACACATGATTGACACGTGATTCCCACGAGATTCCCACGTGATTGACACGTGATTCCCACGTGATTCCCACGTAATTCCCATGTGAATGACACGTGATTCCCACGTGATTCACACGATATTCCCACCTGATTCCCACGTGATACCCACGTGATTGACACGTGATTCCCACGTGATTCCCCCGTGATTCCCACATGATTGACACGACATTCCCACGTGATTCCCACGTGATTCCTACGTGATTCCCACGTGATTCCCACATGATTAACACGTGATTTCCAGGTGATTCCCAAATGATTGTCACGTGATTCCCACGTCATTCCCACGTGATTCCCACATGATTCCCACGTGATTGACACGTGATTCCCACGTGATTCCCACGTGATTTACATGTGATTCCTTCGTGATTCCCACGTGATTGACACGTCATTCCCACGAGATTCTCATGTGATTTCCACGTGATTCCCACGTGATTCCCACGTGATTGACACGTTATTCCCACGTGATACCCACGTGATTCCCATATGATTCCAACGTGATTGACACGTGATTCCCAAATGATTCCCACGTGATGCCCACGCGATTGACACGTCATTCCCACGAGATTCCCATGTGATTTCCACGTGATTAAATGTGATTCCCACGTGATTCCCACGTGATTGATATGTGATTCCCAAGTGATTCCCACATGATTGACACGTGATTCCCACGTGATTCCCACGTGATTGACATGTAATTCCCACATGATTCCCACGTGATTCCCACGTGATTGATACGTGATTCCCACGTGAATGATACGTGATTCCTACGTGATTCCCAAGTGATTCCCAAGTGATTGACTCGTGATTCCAACGTGATTACCTCATGATTCCCTCGTGATTGACACGTGATTACCACTTGATTCCCACGTGATTACCACGTGATTCCCACATTATTCCAACTTGACTCCCATGTGATTCACACGAGATTGAAGCATGATTCCCACTTGATTCCCACGTGATTCCCACGTGATTGACACGTGATTCCCACGAGATTCCCTCGTGATTGACAAGTGATTCCCACGTGATTTCCACGGGATTCCCACGTGATTCCCACGTGACTCCCTCGTGATTGAATCGTGATTCCCACGTGATTCCCACGTGAATGATACCTGATTCCCACGTGATTCCCACGTGATTCCCACGTGATTGACTCGGGATTCCCACGAGATTCCCACGTGATTCCCACGTGATTGACGCGTGATTGACACGTGATTCCCACGTGATTCCCACGTGATTCCCACGTGATTGACACCTGATTCCCACGTGATTCCCAAATGATTGTCACGTGATTCCCACGTGATTCCCACGTGATTGACACGTGATTCCCACGTAATTCCCACGTGATTCCCACGTGATTCCCACGTGATTGGCACGAGATTCCGCCATGATTCCCACGTGATTGGCACGTGATTCCCACGTGATTCCCACATGAATAACAGGTGATTCCCACGTGATTCTCACATGATTCCCACGTGATTCCCACGTGATTGACACGTGATTCACACGTGATTCACACGTGATTCCCCCGTGATTGACACGTGATTCCCACGTCATTCCCTAATGATTTTCACGTCATTCCCACGTGATTCCCAGATGATTCCAAAGTGATTCCCACATGATTGACACGTAATTCCCACATGATTCCCACGTGATTGACACGTGATTCCCACGTGATTCCCACATGATTGACACATGATACCGACGTGATTCCCAAATGATTGTCACGTGATCCACACGTGATTCCCACGTAATTCCCACATGATTACCACGTGATTGACACGTGATTCACTCGTGATTCCCACATGATTCCCACGTGATTCCCTCGTGATTCCCAGGTGATTCACACGTGATTCCCAAGTTTTTCCCACGTGATTCCCACGTGATTGACACTTGATTCCCACGTGATTCCCACGTAATTCTCACGTGATTGCCACGTGAATTACACATGATTCCCACGTGATTATCACGTGATACACATGTGATTCCCAAGTGATTGACACGTGTTTCCCACGTGCTTTCCACGTGATTCCCACGTGATTCCCAAGTGATTGACACGTGATTCCCACGTTATTCCCACGTGATTGACACGTGATTCCCACGAGATTCCCCCGAGATTCCCACGTGATTGACACGTGATTGATGCATGATGTCCAGTTGATTCCCACGTGATTGACACGTGATTGACACGTGATTCCCACGTGATTCACTCGTGATTGACAAGTGATTCCCACGTGATTTCCACGGGATTCCCACGTGATTCCCACGTGACTCCCTCGTGATTGACTCGTGATTCCCACGTGATTCCCACGTGATTCCCACGTGATTCCCCCGTGATTGACTCGGGATTCCCATGTGATTCCCACGTGATTCCCACATGATTGACACGTGATTGACACGTGATTCCCACGTGATTCCCACGTGATTCCCACGTGATTGACAACTGATTCCCACGTGATTCCCAAATGTTTGTCACGTGATTCCCACGTGATTCCCACGTGATTCCCACGTGATTCCCACGTGATTCCCACGTGATTGGCACGAGATTCCGACCTGATTCCCACTTGATTCCCACCTGATTGACACGTGATTCCCACGTGATTCCCACATGATTGACACGTGATTCCCACGTGATTCCCACATGATTCCCACGTGATTCCCACGTGATTGACACGTGATCCACACGTGATTCACACGTGATTCCCCCGTGATTGACACGTGATTCCCACGTGATTCCCAAGTGATTGACACGTGTTTCCCACGTGATTGACACGTGATTTCCTTGTGATTGACACGTGATTTCCTTGTGATTCCCACGTGATTCCCACGTGATTTACACGTGATTACCACGTGATTCCCCCGTGATTGACACGTGATTCCCAAGTGATTCCATCGTGATTGACACGTGATTCCCACGTGAATGCCACGTGATTTCCTTGTGATTCCCACGTGATTCCCACGTGATTTACACGTGATTACCACGTGATTCACAAATGATTGTCACGTGATTCCCACGTGATCCCACGTGATTCCCACGTGATTACCACGTGATTGACACATGATTGACACGTGATTCCCACGTGATTGACACATGATTGACACGTGATTCCCACGTGATTCCCACGTGATTTACACGTGATTCCCACTTGATTCCCACGTGATTCACACGTGATTCCCTCATGATTGACACGTGATTCCCCCATGATTTCCACGTGATTCCCACGTGATATCCACGTGACTCCCACGTGATTGACACGTGATTCCCACGTGATTCCCAAGTGATTGACTCGTGATTGGCACATGATTCCCAAGTGATTCCCACGTGATTGATACGTGATTCCTACGTGATTGACACGTGATTCCCACATGATTCCCACGTGATTCCCATGTGATACCCATGGGATTGACACGTCATTCCCACATGATTCCCACGTGATTCCCACGTGATTGACACCTCATTCCCTCGTGATTCCCACGTGATTCCCACGTGATTCCCAAACGATTCCCACGTGACGCCCACGTGATTGACACGTCATTCCTACGTGATTCCAACTTGATTGACACGAGATTCCCATTTGATATCCATGTGAATTAGCCGTGATTCCCACGTGATTCCCACGTGATTGACTCGTGATTCCCACGTGATTCCCACGTGATTCCCACATTATTGATGCCTGATTCCACGTGATTTCCACATGATTGACCCGTGATTCCCAAGTGATTGACACGTGATTCCCACTTGTTTCCCAAGTGATTCCCACGTGATTGACACCTGATTCCCACATGATTCCTACGTGATGCCCACATGATTCCCACGTGAATGACAGGTGATTACCCTGTGATTCCCAGGTGATTCCCACGTGATTGACACGTGATTCCCTCGTGATTCACACGTGATTGAGATGTGACTACCACGTGATTCCCATGTGATTCCCACGTGTTTCCCACATGAATGACACGTGATTCCTACGTGATTCCCACATGATTGACACGTAATTCCCTCATGATTGTAACGTGATTACCACGTGAATCCCAAGTGACTCCCATGTGATTCCCACGTGATTGACGCATGATTCCAACGTGATTCACACGTGATTACCACGTGATTCCTAAATGATTCCCATGTGATGCCCACGTGATGCCCACGTGATTTAATGTGATTTCCACGTGATTCCCACGTTGTTAACTCGTGATTGTCACGTAATTCCCACATGATTCCCACGTGATTGACACGTGATTCCCACGTGATTCCCATTTGATTCCCACCTCATTGACACGTGATACCCACGTTATTCCCACTTGATTCCCACGTGATTGACACGTGATTCCCACGTGATTCCCACGTGATTCCCTCCTGATTGACACGTGATTCCCACGTTATTCCCACGTGATTCCCACGTGATTGACACGTGATTCCCACGTGATTCCCACGTGATTCCCACGTGATGGACGCATGATTCCCACGTGATTCCCACATGATTGGTACGTGATTCCCACATGATTCCCACATGATTCCCACGTGATTCCCACGTGACTGACACGTGATTCACACGTGATTCACACGTGATTCCCCCGTGATTGACATGTGATTCCCACGTGATTCCCACGTGACTCCAACGTGATTCCCACGTTATTGACACGTGATTCCCACCTTATTCCCACGTGATTCCCACGGGATTGCCATGTCATTCCCACGTGATTGCCATGTGATTCCCACGTGATTGACACGTGATTCCCACGTGATTCCACCGTGATTCCCACGTGATTCCCAAATGATTCCCACGTGATGCCCTCGTGATGCTCACGTGATTGACACGTGATTCCCTCATGATTCCCACATGATTGACACGTGATTCCCACGTGATTCACACATAATTCCATCGTGATTGACACGTGGTTCCCACATGATTCCCACGATATTGACACGGGATTCCAACGTGATTCCCACATGATTACCACGTGATTCCCACGTGATTGACACGTGATTCCCATGTGATTCCCACGTGATTCACAAGTGATTCCCACGTGATTCCCACGTGATGCCCACGTGATTGACACGTCATTCCCACATGATTCCCACGTGATTGACACGTGATTCCCACGTGATTGACACGTGATTCCCACATGATACCCACGTGATTGACACGTTATTCCCACGTGATTCCTACGTGATTTCCACGTGATTCCCACGTAATTCCCACGTGACTCCCATGTGATTTCCACGTTATTGACACGTGATTCCCACGTGATTGACATGTGATTCCCACGTGATTCCCACGTGATTGACACGCGATTCCCATGTGATTCCCAAGTGATTCCCACGTGATTGACACGTGATTCCCACGGGTTTCCCACGTGATTGACACGTGATTCCCACGTAATTTCCACGTGAATGACACGTGATTCCCACGAGATTGACACGTGATTCAAACATGATTCCCATGTGATTCGCACATGATTGACATGTGATTCCCAAGTGATTCCCACGTGATTCCCACATGATTTCCATGCCATTGACACATGATTCCCACGTGATTCCCACGTGATTCCCACGTGATTGACACGTGATTGACTCGTGATTCCCAAGTGATTCCCACGTGATTCCAACGTGATTCCCACGTGATTGACACGTGACTCCCACATGATTCCCACATGATTCCCACGTGATTCCCACGTGACTGACACGTGATTCACACGTGATTCACACGTGATTCCCCCGTGATTAACACGTGATTCCCACGTGATTCCCAAGTGATTGACACGTGTATCCCACAAGATTGACACGTGATTTCCTTGTGATTGACACGTGATTTCCTTGTGATTCCCACGTGATTCCCACGTGATTTACACGTGATTACCATGTGATTCCCCCGTGATTGACACATGAATCCCAAGTGATTCCATCGTGATTGACACGTGATTCCCACGTGAATGACACGTGATTTCCTTGTGATTGCCACGTGATTCCCACGTGATTACCACATGATTCACAAATGATTGTCACGTGATTCCCACGTGATCCCACGTGATTCCCACGTGATTACCACGTGATTGACACGTGATTCACACGTGATTCCCACATGATTCCCACGTGATTCCCACGTGATTGACACGTGATTCACACGTGATTCACACGTGATTCCCCCGTGAATGACACGTGATTCCCACGTGATTCCCAAGTGATTGACACGTGTTTCCCACGTGATTGACACGTGATTTCCTTGTGATTGACACGTGATTTCCTTGTGATTCCCACGTGATTCCCACGTCATTTACACGTGATTACCACGTGTTTCCCCCGTGATTGACACGTGATTCCCAAGTGATTCCAACGTGATTGACACGTGATTCCCACGTGAATGAAAAGTGATTTCCTTGTGATTCCCACGTGATTCCCACGTGATTTACACGTGATTACCACGTGATTCACAAATGATTGTCACGTGATTCCCACGTGATCCCACGTGATTCCCACGTGATTACCACGTGATTGACACATGATTGACACGTGATTCCCACGTGATTTACACGTGATTCCCACTTGATTCCCACGTGATTTACACGTGATTCCCACGTGATTCCCACGTCATTCCCTCGTGATTGACACGTTATTCCCCCGTGATTTCCACGGGATTCCCACGTGATATCCACGTGACTCCCACGTGATTGACACGTGATTCCCAAGTGATTGACTCGTGATTGGCACGTGATTCCCAAGTGATTCCCACGTGATTGATACGTGATTCCTACGTGAATGACACGTGATTCCCACATGATTCCCACGTGATTCCCATGTGATACCCATGGGATTGACACGTCATTCCCACGTGATTCCAATGTGATACCCATGGGATTGACACGTCATTCCCACATGATTCCCATGTGATTCCCACGTGATTGACACCTCATTCCCTCGTGATTCCCACGTGATTCCCACGTGATTCCCAAACGATTCCCACGTGACGCCCACGTGATTGGCACGTCATTCCTACGTGATTCCAACTTGATTGACACGAGATTCCCATTTGATATCCACGTGAATTAGACGTGATTACCACGTGATTCCCACGTGATTGACTCGTGATTCCCACGTGATTCCCACGTGATTCCCACATGATTCCCACATTATTGATGCATGATTCCACGTGATTCCCACATGATTGACACGTGATTCCCATGTGATTCCCACGTGACTCACACGTGATTCACAAGTGATTGACACGTGATTCCCACTTGTTTCCCTTGTGATTCCCACGTGATTGACACCTGATTCCCACATCATTCCCACGTGATGCCCACGTGATTCCCACGTGAATGACACGTGATTACCATGTGATTCCCTGGTGATTCACACGTGAATGAGATGTGATTACCACGTGATTCCCATGTGAATCCCACGTTATTCCCACATGAATGACACGTGATTCTTACGTGATTCCCACGTGATTGACACGTAATTCCCACATGATTGCCACGTGATTACCACGTGAATCCCACGTGACTCCCATGTGATTCCCACTTTATTGACGCATGATTCCAACGTGATTCACACGTGATTGCAACGTGATTCCTAAATGATTCCCACGTGATCCACACGTGATTCCCACGTAATTCCCACATGATTCCCACGTGATTCCCACGTGATTCCCACCTGATTAACACGTGATTTCGACGTGATTCCCAAATGATTGTCACGTGATCCACACGTGATTCCCACGTAATTCCCACATGATTCCCACGTGATTGACACGTGATTCCCTCGTGATTCCCACATGATTCCCACGTGATTCCCTCGTGATTCCCACGTGATTGACACGTGATTCCCAAGTTTTTCCCACGTGATTCCCACGTGATTGACACTTCATTCCCACGTGATTCCCAGGTAATTCTCACGTGATTGCCACGTGAATTACACGTGATTCCCACGTGATTATCACGTGATACACATGTGATTCCCAAGTGATTGACACGTGTTTCCCACGTGCTTTCCACGTGATTCCCACGTGATTCCCAAGTGATTGAAACGTGATTCCCACGTTATTCCCACGTGATTGACACGTGATTCCCACGAGATTCCCCCGAGATTCCCACGTGATTGACACGTGATTGATGCATGATTTCCACTTGATTCCCACGTTATTGACACGTGATTGACACGTGATTCCCAGGTGATTCACTCGTGATTGACAAGTGATTCCCACGTGATTTCCACGGGATTCCCACGTGATTCCCACGTGACTCCCTCGTGATTGACTCGTGATTCCCACGTGATTCCCACGTGAATGACACGTGATTCCCACGTGATTCCCACGTGATTCCCCCGTTATTGACTCGGGATTCCCACTTGATTCCCACGTGATTCCCACGTGATTGACACGTGATTGACACGTGATTCCCACGTGATTCCCACGTGATTCCCACGTGATTGACACCTGATTCCCACGTGATTCCCAAATGATTGTCACGTGATTCCCACGTGTTTCCCACGTGATTCCCACGTGATTGACACGTGATTCCCACGTAATTCCCACGTGATTCCCACGTGATTCCCACGTGATTGGCACGAGATTCCGACGTGATTCCCACGTGATTCCCACGTGATTGACACGTGATTCCCACGTGATTCCCACATGATTGACACGTGATTCCCACGTGATTCACACGTGATTCCACCGTGATTGACACGTGATTCCCACGTGATTCCCAAGTGATTGACACGTGTTTCCCACGTGATTGACACGTGATTTCCTTGTGATTGACACGTGATTTCCTTGTGATTCCCACGTGATTCCCACGTGATTTACACGTGATTACCACGTGATTCCCCCGTGATTGACACGTGATTCCCAAGTGATTCCATCGTGATTGACACGTGATTCCCACGTGAATGACACGTGATTTCCTTGTGATTCCCACGTGATTCCCACGTGATTTACACGTGATTACCACGTGATTCACAAATGATTGTAACGTGATTCCCACGTGATCCCACGTGATTCCCACGTGATTACCACGTGATTGACACATGATTGACACGTGATTCCCACGTGATTCCCACGTGATTTACACGTGATTCCCACTTGATTCCTACGTGATTCCCACGTGATTCCCACGTGATTCCCTCGTGATTGACACGTGATTCCCCCGTGATTTCCACGGGATTCCCACGTGATATCCACGTAACTCTCACGTGATTGACACGTGATTCCCACGTGATTGACACGTGATTGGCACGTGATTCCCAAGTGATTCCCATGTGATTGATACGTGATTCCTACGTGATTGACACGTGATTCCCACATGATTCCCACGTGATTCCCATGTGATACCCATGGGATTGACACGTCATTCCCACATGATTCCCACGTGATTCCCACGTGATTGACACCTCATTCCCTGGTGATTCCCACGTGATTCCCACGTGATTCCCAAACGATTCCCACGTGACGCCCACGTGATTGACACGTCATTCCTACGTGATTCCAACTAATTGACACGAGATTCCCATTTGATATCCATGTGAATTAGCCGTGATTCCCACGTGATTCCCACGTGATTGACTCGTGATTCCCACGTGATTCCCACGTGATTCCCACGTGATTCCCACGTGATTCCACATTATTGATGCATGATTCCACGTGATTCCCACATGATTGTCCCGTGATTCCCAAGTGATTGACACGTGATTCCCACTTGTTTCCCAAGTGATTCCCACGTGATTGACACCTGATTCCCACATGATTCCCACGTGATGCCCACATGATTCCCACGTGAATGACAGGTGATTACCCTGTGATTCCCAAGTGATTCCCACATGACTGACACGTGATTCCCTCGTGATTCACACCTGATTGAGATGTGACTACCACGTGATTCCCATGTGATTCCCACGTGTTTCCCACATGAATGACACGTGATTCCTACGTGATTCCCGCATGATTGACACGTAATTCCCACATGATTGTAACGTGATTACCACGTTAATCCCACGTGACTCCCATGTGACTCCCACGTGATTGACGCATGATTCCAACGTGATTCACACGTGATTCCCACGTCATTCCTAAATGATTCCCATGTGATGCCCACGTGATACCCACGTGATTTAATGTGATTTCCACGTGATTCCCACGTGATTAACTCGTGATTGTCACGTAATTCCCACATGATTCCCGCGTGATTGACACGTGATTCCCACGTGATTCCCATTTGATTCCCACCTCATTGACACGTGATACCCACGTTATTCCCACTTGATTCCCACGTGATTGACACGTGATTCCCACGTGATTCCCACGTGATTCCCTCCTGATTGACACGTGATTCCCACGTTATTCCCACGTGATTCCCACGTGATTGACACGTGATTCCCACGTGATTCCCACGTGATTCCCACGTGATTGACGCATGATTCCCTCGTGATTCCCATGTGATTGAAACGTGATTCCCACGTGATTCCCACATAATTCTCACGTGATTGTCACGTGAATTACACTTGATTCCCACGTGATTATAACGTGATACCCATGTGATTCCCAAGTGATTGACACGTGTTTTCCACGTGCTTTCCACGTGATTCCCACATGATTCCCAAGTGATTGACAGGTGATTCCCACGTTATTCCCACGTGATTGACACGTGATTCCCACGAGATTCCCACGTGATTGACACGTGATTCCCACTTGATTCCCACGTGATTCCCCCGTGATTGACTCGGGATACCCACGTGATTCCCACGTGATTCCCACGTGATTCCCCCGTGATTGACTCGGGATTCCCACGTGATTCCCACGTGATTCCCACGTGATTGACACGTGATTCCCACGTGATTCCCACGTGATTCCCACGTGATTGACACCTGATTCCCACGTGATTCCCAAATGATTGCCACGTGATTCCCACGTGATTCCCACGTGATTCCCACGTGATTGACACGTGATTCCCACGTAATTCCCACGTGATTTCCACGTGATTCCCACGTGATTCCCACGTGATTCCCACGTGATTGGCACGAGATTCCGACGTGATTCCCACGTGATTCCCACGTGATTGACACTTGATTCCCACGTGATTCCCACATGATTGACACGTGATTCCCACGTGATTCCCACATGATTCCCACGTGATTCCCACGTGATTGACACGTGATTCACACGTGATTCACACGTGATTCCCCCGTGATTGACACGTGATTCCCACGTGATTCCCAAGTGATTGACACGTGTTTCCCACGTGATTGACACGTGATTTCCTTGTGATTGACACGTGATTTCCTTGTGATTCCCACGTGATTTACACGTGATTACCCCGTGATTCCCCCGTGATTGACACGTGATTCCCAAGTGATTCCATCGTGATTGACACGTGATTCCCACGTGAATGACACGTGATTTCCTTGTGATTCCCACGTGATTCCCACGTGATTTACACGTGATTACCACGTGATTCACAAATGATTGTCACGTGATTCCCACGTGATCCCACGTGATTCCCACGAGATTACCACGTGATTGACACATGATTGACACGTGATTCCCACGAGATTCCCACGTGATTGACACGTGATTCCCACGTGATTCCCACGTAATTCCCATGTGAATGACACGTGATTCCCACGTGATTCACACGATATTCCCACCTGATTCCCACGTGATACCCACGTGATTGACACGTGATTCCCACGTGATTCCCCCGTGATTCCCACATGATTGACACGACATTCCCACGTGATTCCCACGTGATTCCTACGTGATTCCCACGTGATTCCCACATGATTAACACGTGATTTCCAGGTGATTCCCAAATGATTGTCACGTGATTCCCACGTCATTCCCACGTGATTCCCACATGATTCCCACGTGATTGACACGTGATTCCCACGTGATTCCCACGTGATTTACATGTGATTCCTTCGTGATTCCCACGTGATTGACACGTCATTCCCACGAGATTCCCATGTGATTTCCACGTGATTCCCACGTGATTCCCACGTGATTGACACGTTATTCCCACGTGATACCCACGTGATTCCCATATGATTCCAACGTGATTGACACGTGATTCCCAAATGATTCCCACGTGATGCCCACGCGATTGACACGTCATTCCCACGAGATTCCCATGTGATTTCCACGTGATTAAATGTGATTCCCACGTGATTCCCACGTGATTGATATGTGATTCCCAAGTGATTCCCACATGATTGACACGTGATTCCCACGTGATTCCCACGTGATTGACATGTAATTCCCACATGATTCCCACGTGATTCCCACGTGATTGATACGTGATTCCCACGTGAATGATACGTGATTCCTACGTGATTCCCAAGTGATTCCCAAGTGATTGACTCGTGATTCCAACGTGATTACCTCATGATTCCCTCGTGATTGACACGTGATTACCACTTGATTCCCACGTGATTACCACGTGATTCCCACATTATTCCAACTTGACTCCCATGTGATTCACACGAGATTGAAGCATGATTCCCACTTGATTCCCACGTGATTCCCACGTGATTGACACGTGATTCCCACGAGATTCCCTCGTGATTGACAAGTGATTCCCACGTGATTTCCACGGGATTCCGACGTGATTCCCACGTGACTCCCTCGTGATTGAATCGTGATTCCCACGTGATTCCCACGTGAATGATACCTGATTCCCACGTGATTCCCACGTGATTCCCACGTGATTGACTCGGGATTCCCACGAGATTCCCACGTGATTCCCACGTGATTGACGCGTGATTGACACGTGATTCCCACGTGATTCCCACGTGATTCCCACGTGATTGACACCTGATTCCCACGTGATTCCCAAATGATTGTCACGTGATTCCCACGTGATTCCCACGTGATTGACACGTGATTCCCACGTAATTCCCACGTGATTCCCACGTGATTCCCACGTGATTGGCACGAGATTCCGCCATGATTCCCACGTGATTGGCACGTGATTCCCACGTGATTCCCACATGAATAACAGGTGATTCCCACGTGATTCTCACATGATTCCCACGTGATTCCCACGTGATTGACACGTGATTCACACGTGATTCACACGTGATTCCCCCGTGATTGACACGTGATTCCCACGTCATTCCCTAATGATTTTCACGTCATTCCCACGTGATTCCCAGATGATTCCAACGTGATTCCCACATGATTGACACGTAATTCCCACATGATTCCCACGTGATTGACACGTGATTCCCACGTGATTCCCACATGATTGACACATGATACCGACGTGATTCCCAAATGATTGTCACGTGATCCACACGTGATTCCCACGTAATTCCCACATGATTACCACGTGATTGACACGTGATTCACTCGTGATTCCCACATGATTCCCACGTGATTCCCTCGTGATTCCCAGGTGATTCACACGTGATTCCCAAGTTTTTCCCACGTGATTCCCACGTGATTGACACTTGATTCCCACGTGATTCCCACGTAATTCTCACGTGATTGCCACGTGAATTACACATGATTCCCACGTGATTATCACGTGATACACATGTGATTCCCAAGTGATTGACACGTGTTTCCCACGTGCTTTCCACGTGATTCCCACGTGATTCCCAAGTGATTGACACGTGATTCCCACGTTATTCCCACGTGATTGACACGTGATTCCCACGAGATTCCCCCGAGATTCCCACGTGATTGACACGTGATTGATGCATGATGTCCAGTTGATTCCCACGTGATTGACACGTGATTGACACGTGATTCCCACGTGATTCACTCGTGATTGACAAGTGATTCCCACGTGATTTCCACGGGATTCCCACGTGATTCCCACGTGACTCCCTCGTGATTGACTCGTGATTCCCACGTGATTCCCACGTGATTCCCACGTGATTCCCCCGTGATTGACTCGGGATTCCCATGTGATTCCCACGTGATTCCCACATGATTGACACGTGATTGACACGTGATTCCCACGTGATTCCCACGTGATTCCCACGTGATTGACAACTGATTCCCACGTGATTCCCAAATGTTTGTCACGTGATTCCCACGTGATTCCCACGTGATTCCCACGTGATTCCCACGTGATTCCCACGTGATTGGCACGAGATTCCGACCTGATTCCCACTTGATTCCCACCTGATTGACACGTGATTCCCACGTGATTCCCACATGATTGACACGTGATTCCCACGTGATTCCCACATGATTCCCACGTGATTCCCACGTGATTGACACGTGATCCACACGTGATTCACACGTGATTCCCCCGTGATTGACACGTGATTCCCACGTGATTCCCAAGTGATTGACACGTGTTTCCCACGTGATTGACACGTGATTTCCTTGTGATTGACACGTGATTTCCTTGTGATTCCCACGTGATTCCCACGTGATTTACACGTGATTACCACGTGATTCCCCCGTGATTGACACGTGATTCCCAAGTGATTCCATCGTGATTGACACGTGATTCCCACGTGAATGCCACGTGATTTCCTTGTGATTCCCACGTGATTCCCACGTGATTTACACGTGATTACCACGTGATTCACAAATGATTGTCACGTGATTCCCACGTGATCCCACGTGATTCCCACGTGATTACCACGTGATTGACACATGATTGACACGTGATTCCCACGTGATTGACACATGATTGACACGTGATTCCCACGTGATTCCCACGTGATTTACACGTGATTCCCACTTGATTCCCACGTGATTCACACGTGATTCCCTCATGATTGACACGTGATTCCCCCATGATTTCCACGTGATTCCCACGTGATATCCACGTGACTCCCACGTGATTGACACGTGATTCCCACGTGATTCCCAAGTGATTGACTCGTGATTGGCACATGATTCCCAAGTGATTCCCACGTGATTGATACGTGATTCCTACGTGATTGACACGTGATTCCCACATGATTCCCACGTGATTCCCATGTGATACCCATGGGATTGACACGTCATTCCCACATGATTCCCACGTGATTCCCACGTGATTGACACCTCATTCCCTCGTGATTCCCACGTGATTCCCACGTGATTCCCAAACGATTCCCACGTGACGCCCACGTGATTGACACGTCATTCCTACGTGATTCCAACTTGATTGACACGAGATTCCCATTTGATATCCATGTGAATTAGCCGTGATTCCCACGTGATTCCCACGTGATTGACTCGTGATTCCCACGTGATTCCCACGTGATTCCCACATTATTGATGCCTGATTCCACGTGATTCCCACATGATTGACCCGTGATTCCCAAGTGATTGACACGTGATTCCCACTTGTTTCCCAAGTGATTCCCACGTGATTGACACCTGATTCCCACATGATTCCTACGTGATGCCCACATGATTCCCACGTGAATGACAGGTGATTACCCTGTGATTCCCAGGTGATTCCCACGTGATTGACACGTGATTCCCTCGTGATTCACACGTGATTGAGATGTGACTACCACGTGATTCCCATGTGATTCCCACGTGTTTCCCACATGAATGACACGTGATTCCTACGTGATTCCCACATGATTGACACGTAATTCCCTCATGATTGTAACGTGATTACCACGTGAATCCCAAGTGACTCCCATGTGATTCCCACGTGATTGACGCATGATTCCAACGTGATTCACACGTGATTACCACGTGATTCCTAAATGATTCCCATGTGATGCCCACGTGATGCCCACGTGATTTAATGTGATTTCCACGTGATTCCCACGTTGTTAACTCGTGATTGTCACGTAATTCCCACATGATTCCCACGTGATTGACACGTGATTCCCACGTGATTCCCATTTGATTCCCACCTCATTGACACGTGATACCCACGTTATTCCCACTTGATTCCCACGTGATTGACACGTGATTCCCACGTGATTCCCACGTGATTCCCTCCTGATTGACACGTGATTCCCACGTTATTCCCACGTGATTCCCACGTGATTGACACGTGATTCCCACGTGATTCCCACGTGATTCCCACGTGATGGACGCATGATTCCCACGTGATTCCCATGTGATTGAAACGTGATTCCCACGTGATTCCCACGTAATTCTCACGTGATTGCCACGTGAATTACACTTGATTCCCACGTGATTATCACGTGATACCCATGTGATTCCCAAGTGATTGACACGTGTTTTCCACGTGCTTTCCACGTGATGCCCACATGATTCCCAAGTGATTGACACGTGATTTCCACGTTATTCCCACGTGATTGACACGTGATTCCCACGAGATTCCCACATGATTGACACGTGATTCCCACGTGATTCCCACGTGATTCCCCCGTGATTGACTCGGGATTCCCACGTGATTCCCACGTGATTCCCACGTGATTCCCCCGTGATTGACTCGGGATTCCCACGTGATTCCCACGTGATTCCCACGTGATTGACACGTGATTGACACGTGATTCCCACGTGATTCCCACGTGATTCCCACGTAATTCCCACGTGATTCCCACGTAATTCCCACGTGATTCCCACGTGATTCCCAAATGATTGTCACGTGATTCCCACGTGATTCCCACGTGATTCCCACGTGATTCCCACGTAATTCCCACGTGATTCCCACGTGATTCCCACGTGATTCCCACGTGATTCCCACGTGATTCCCACGTGATTGACACGTGATTCACACGTGATTCCCCCGTGATTGACACGTGATTCCCACGTGATTCCCAAGTGATTGACACGTGTTTCCCACGTGATTGACACGTGATTTCCTTGTGATTGACACGTGATTTCCTTGTGATTCCTACGTGATTCCCACGTGATTTACACGTGATTACCACGTGATTCCCCCGTGATTGACACGTGATTCCCAAGTGATTCCATCGTGATTGACACGTGATTCCCACGTGAATGACACGTGATTTCCTTGTGATTCCCACGTGATTCCCACGTGATTTACACGTGATTACCACGTGATTCACAAATGATTGTCACGTGATTCCCACGTGATCCCACGTGATTCCCACGTGATTACCACGTGATTGACACATGATTGACACGTGATTCCCACGTGATTTACACGTGATTCCCACTTGATTCCCACGTGATTGACACGTGATTCCCACGTGATTCCCACGTGATTCCCACGTGATTCCCTCGTGATTGACACGTGATTCCCCCGTGATTTCCACGGGATTCCCACGTGATATCCACGTGACTCCCACGTGATTGACACGTGATTCCCACGTGATTGACACGTGATTGGCACGTGATTCCCAAGTGATTCCCATGTGATTGATACGTGATTCCTACGTGATTGACACGTGATTCCCACATGATTCCCACGTGATTCCCACGTGATTGACACCTCATTCCCTCGTGATTCCCATGTGATTCCCACGTGATTCCCAAACGATTCCCACGTGACGCCCACGTGATTGACACGTCATTCCTACGTGATTCCAACTTGATTGACACGAGATTCCCATTTGATATCCATGTGAATTAGCCGTGATTCCCACGTGATTCCCACGTGATTGACTCGTGATTCCCACGTGATTCCCACGTGATTACCACGTGATTCCCACGTGATTCCACATTATTGATGCATGATTCCACGTGATTCCCACATGATTGTCCCGTGATTCCCAAGTGATTGACACGTGATTCCCACTTGTTTCCCAAGTGATTCCCACGTGATTGACACCTGATTCCCACATGATTCCCACGTGATGCCCACATGATTCCCACGTGAATGACAGGTGATTACCCTGTGATTCCCAAGTGATTCCCACATGATTGACACGTGATTCCCTCGTGATTCACACGTGATTGAGATGTGACTACCACGTGATTCCCATGTGATTCCCACGTGTTTCCCACATGAATGACACGTGATTCCTACGTGATTCCCACATGATTGACACGTAATTCCCACATGATTGTAACGTGATTACCACGTGAATCCCACGTGACTCCCATGTGATTCCCACGTGATTGACGCATGATTCCAACGTGATTCACACGTGATTCCCACGTGATTCTTAAATGATTCCCATGTGATGCCCACGTGATGCCCACGTGATTTAATGTGATTTCCACGTGATTCCCACGTGATTAACTCGTGATTGTCACGTAATTCCCACATGATTCCCACGTGATTGACACGTGATTCCCACGTGATTCCCATTTGATTCCCACCTCATTGACACATGATACCCACGTTATTCCCACTTGATTCCCACGTGATTGACACGTGATTCCCACGTGATTCCCACGTGATTCCCTCCTGATTGACACGTGATTCCCACGTTATTCCCACGTGATTCCCACCTGATTAACACGTGATTCCCACGTGATTCCCACGTGATTCCCTCCTGATTGACACATGATTCCCACGTTATTCCCACGTGATTTCCACGTGATTGACACGTGATTCCCACATGATTCCCAAGTGATTGACAGGTGATTCCCACGTTATTCCCACGTGATTGACACGTGATTCCCACGAGATTCCCACGTGATTGACACGTGATTCCCACGTGATTCCCACGTGATTCCCCCGTGATTGACTCGGGATTCCCACGTGATTCCCACGTGATTCCCACGTGATTCCCCCGTGATTGACTCGGGATTCCCACGTGATTCCCACGTGATTCCCACGTGATTCCCACGTGATTGACACGTGATTCCCACGTGATTCCCACGTGATTCCCACGTGATTGACACCTGATTCCCTCGTGATTCCCAAATGATTGTCACGTGATTCCCACGTGATTCCCACGTGATTCCCACGTGATTGACACGTGATTCCCACGTAATTCCCACGTGATTTCCACGTGATTCCCACGTGATTCCCACGTGATTGGCACGAGATTCCGACGTCATTCCCACGTGATTCCCACGTGATTGACACGTGATTCCCACGTGATTCCCACATGATTGACACGTGATTCCCACGTGATTCCCACATGATTCCCACGTGATTCCCACGTGATTGACACGTGATTCACACGTGATTCACACGTGAATCCCCCGTGATTGACACGTGATTCCCACGTGATTCCCAAGTGATTGACACGTGTTTCCCACGTGATTGACACGTGATTTCGTTGTGATTGACACGTGATTTCCTTGTGATTCCCACGTGATTTACACGTGATTACCACATGATTCCCCCGTGATTGACACGTGATTCCCAAGTGATTCCATCGTGATTGACACGTGATTCCCACGTGAATGACACGTGATTTCCTTGTGATTCCCACGTGATTCCCACGTGATTTACACGTGATTACCACGTGATTCACAAATGATTGTCACGTGATTCCCACGTGATCCCACGTGATTCCCACGTGATTACCACGTGATTGACACATGATTGACACGTGATTCCCACGTGATTCCCACGTGATTTACACGTGATTCCCACTTGATTCCCACGTGATTTACACGTGATTCCCACGTGATTCCCACGTCATTCCCACGTGATTGACACCTGATTCCCACGTGATTCCCAACTGATTGTCACGTGATTCCCACGTGATTCCCACGTGATTGACACGTGATTCCCACGTAATTCCCACGTGATTCCCACGTGATTGGCACGAGATTCCGCCGTGATTCCCACGTGATTGACACGTGATTCCCACGTGATTCCCACATAATTGACAGGTGATTCCCACGTGATTCCCACATGATTCCCACGTGATTCCCACGTGATTCACACGTGATTCACACGTGAATCACACGTGATTCCCCCGTGATTGACACGTGATTCCCACGTGATTCCCTAATGATTTTCACGTCATTAACACGTGATTCCCAGATGATTCCAACGTGATTCCCACGTGATTGACACGTGATTCCCACGTGATTCCCACGTGGTTGACACGTGATTCAAATGTGATTCCACGTGAGTCCCAAGTGTTTGCCATGTGATTTCCACGTAATTAACACGTGATTCCCACGTGATTCCCACGTGACTCCCTCGTGATTTCCACGTGATTGACACGTGAATCCCACGTGATTCCCACGTGATTGAGGCGTGATTACCACGTGATTGACACGTGATTCCCAGGTGATTGACACGTGATTCCCACGTGATTCCCACATGACTCCGACGTGATTCCCACGTGATTGACATGTGATTAGGACGTGATTCCTACGTCATTGACACGTGATTCCCACGTGATTAACACGTGACTCCAAAGTGATTCCCACGTGATTGACATGTGATTAGGACGTGATTCCTACGTGATTGACACGTGATTCCTACGTGATTCCCACGTGATACCCACGTGATTGACACGTGAGGCCCACGATATTCTCACGTGATTCACACGTGATTCCCACGTGATTGACATGTGATTCCCAAGTGATTCCATCGTGATTGACACGTGATTCCCATGTGATTCCCACGTGATTGACACGTGATTCCCACGTGATTGACACGTGATTTCCTCGTGATTCCCACGTGATTCCAACGTGATTTACACGTGATTACCACGTGATTCCCAAATGATTGTCACGTGATTCCCACGTGATCCCACGTGATTCCCGTGATTCCCACGTGATTGACACGTGTTTCCCACGTGATTGACACGATATTCCCACGTGATTCCCTCGTGATAGACAAGTGATTCACACGTGATTCCCACGTGATTGACACGTGATTCACACGTGATTCCCACGTGATTGACACGTGATTCCCACGTGATTCCCACGTGATTGACACGTGATTCACACGTGATTCCCACGTGATTCCCACGTGATTCCCACGTGATTGACACGTGTTTCCCACGTGATTGACACGTGATTCCCACGTGATTCCCTCGTGATTGACACGTGATTCCCCCGTGATTTCCACGGGATTCCCACGTGATATCCACGTGACTCCCACGTGATTGACACGTGATTCCCACGTGATTCCCACGTGATTGACACGTGATTCCTACGTGATTGACACGTGATACCCACATGATTCCCACGTGATTCCCACGTGATACGGATGGGATTGACACGTGATTACCCCGTGATTCCCACGTGATTCCCACGTGATTGACACTTCATTTCCACGTGATTTCACCTGATTCCAACGTGATTAACAAACGATTCCCACGTTATGCCCACGTGATTGACACGTCATTCCCACGTGATTCCAACTTGATTGACACGAGATTCCCATTTGATATCCACGTGAATTAGACGTGATTCCCACGTGATTCCCACGTGATTGACTCGTGATTCCCACGTGATTCCCATGTGATTCCCACGTGATTCCCACCTGATTCCCACGTGATTCCCACATTATTGATGCATGATTCCACGTGATTCCCACATGATTGACACGTGATTCCCATGTGATTCCCACGTGACTCACACGTGATTCCCAAGTGATTGACACGTGTTTCCCACTTGTTTCCCTTGTGATTCCCACGTGATTGACACCTGATTCCCACATGATTCCTACGTGATGCCCACGTGATTCCCACGTGAATGACACGTGATTACCATGTGATTCCCTGGTGATTCACACGTGAATGAGATGTGATTACCACGTGATTCCCATGTGATTCCCACGTTATTCCCACATGAATGACACGTGATTCCTACGTGATTCCCACGTGATTGACACGTAATTCCCACATGATTGCCACGTGATTACCACGTGAATCCCACGTGACTCCCATGTGATTCCCACGTGATTGACGCATGATTCCCACGTGATTCCCACGTGATTCCTACGAGATTCCCCCGTGATTCCCATGGGATTGACACGTGATTCCCACGTGATTCCCACGTGATTGATACGTGATTCCCTCGTGACTCCCACGTGACTCCAACGTGACTCCCACGTAATTGACATGTGATTCCCACGTGATTGACACGTGATTCCCACGTGATTCCCACGTGACTCCAACGTGACTCCCACGTAATTGACATGTGATTCCCACGTGATTCCAACGTGATAGACACGTGATGCCCACGTGATTCCCACGTGATTGACACGTGATTTCCACGTGATTCCCACTTGATTCTCACATGATTGACACGTCATTAACACGTGATTCCCACGTGAATCCCACGTGATTCCCACGTGATTCCCACGTGATTGACACGTGATTCCCACCTTATTCCCACGTGATTCCCACGTGATTGACACGTGATTCCCACATGACTCCCACGTGATGGACACGTGAAACCCACGTGATTCCCACGTGATTCCCACGTGATTCTACTTGACTCCCACTTGATTCCCACGTGATTGACGATGATTCCCACGTGATTCCCACGTGATTGACACGTGATTCCCAGGTGATTGACACGTGATTCCCACGTGATTCCCACGTGCTTCCCACATGATTGACACGTGATTCCCATGTGATTCTCACGTGATTCCCACGTGATTGACACGTGATTCCCACGTGATTATCACGTGATTCCCATGTGATTCGCAAGTGATTGACACGTGATTTGCACGTGCTTCCCACGTGATTCCTAATTGACTCCCACGTGATTCCCACGTGACTCCCATGTGATTCCCACGTGATAGACGCATGATTCCCACGTGATTCCCACCTGATTCCTACGTGATTCCCACGTGATTCCCACGGGATTGACACGTGATTCCCACGTGATTCCCACGTGATTGACAAGTGATTCCCACATGATTCCCACGTGACTCCAACGTGATTCCCACGTTATTGACACGTAATTCCCACCTTATTCCCACGTGATTCCCACGGGATTGCCATGTCATTCCCAAGTGATTGCCATGTGATTCCCACGTGATTGACACGTGATTCCCACGTGATTCCACCGTGATTCCCACGTGATTCCCAAATGATTCCCACGTGATGCCCTCGTGATGCTCACGTGATTGACACGTGATTCCCTCATGATTCCCACGTGATTGACACGTGATTCCCAAGTTTTTTCCACGTGATTCCCACGTGATTGACACGTGATTCCGACGTGATTCCCAAATGATTTTCACGTGATCCACACGTGATTCCAACGTAATTCCCACATGATTCCCACGTGATTGACACGTGATTCCCTCTGATTCCCACATGATTCCCACGTGATTCCCTCGTGATTCCCACGTGATTGACACGTGATTCCCAAGTTTTTTCCACGTGATTCACACGTGATTGATACTTGATTCCCACGTGATTCCCACGTAATTCTCACGTGATTGCCACGTGAATTACACGTGATTCCCACGTGATTATCACGTGATACACATGTGATTCCCAAGTGTTTGACACGTGTTTCCCACGTGCTTTCCACGTGATTCCCACGTGATTCCCAAGTGATTGAAACGTGATTCCCACGTTATTCCCACGTGATTGACACGTGATTCCCACGAGATTCCCCCGAGATTACCACGTGATTGACACGTGATTGATGCATGATTTCCACTTGATTCCCACGTGATTGACACGTGATTGACACGTGATTCCCACGTGACTCCCTCGTGATTGACTCGTGATTCCCACGTGATTCCCACGTGAATGACACGTGATTCCCACGTGATTCCCACGTGATTCCCCCGTGATTGACTCGGGATTCCCACGTGATTCCCACGTGATTCCCACGTGATTGACACGTGATTGACACGTGATTCCCACGTGATTCCCACGTGATTGACACGTGATTCCCACGTGATTCCCAAATGATTGTCACGTGATTCCCACGTGATTCCCACGTGATTCCCAAATTATTGTCACGTGATTCCCACGTGATTCCCACGTGATTCCCACATGATTGGCACGAGATTCCGACGTTGTTCCCACGTGATTCCAACGTGATTGACACGTGATTCCCACGTGATTCCCACATGATTGATACGTGATTCCCACGTGATTCCCACATGATTCCCACGTGATTCCCACGTGACTGACACGTGATTCACACGTGATTCCCCCGTGATTGACATGTGATTCCCACGTGATTCCCACGTGACTCCAAAGTGATACCCACGTTATTGACACGTGATTCCCACCTTATTCCCACATGATTCCCACGGGATTGCCATGTCATTCCCACGTGATTGCCATGTGATTCCCACGTGATTGACACGTGATTCCCACGTGATTCCACCGTGATTCCCACGTGATTCCCAAATGATTCCCACGTGATGCCCTCGTGATTCTCACGTGATTGACACGTGACTCCCTCATGATTCCCACATGATTGACACGTGATTCCAACGTGATTCACACATAATTCCATCGTGATTGACACGTGGTTCCCACATGATTCCCACGATATTGACACGGGATTCCAACGAGATTCCCACATGATTACCACGTGATTCCCACGTGATTGACACGTGATTCCCACGTGATTCCCACGTGATTCACAAGTGATTCCCACGTGATTCCCACGTGATGCCCACGTGATTGACACGTCATTCCCACGTGATTCCCACGTGATTGACACGTGATTCCCACGTGATTGACACGTGATTCCCACGTGATTCCCACGTGATTCCCACGTGGTTGACACGTGATTCCCCCATGATTCCCACGTGATTGACACATGATTCCCACGTGATTCTCACGCGATTCCCATGTGATTTCCACGTGATTGACAAGGGATTCCCACGTGCTTCCCACGTGCTTCCCACGTGATTGACACGTGATTTCCACGTGATTGACATGTAATTGCCACGTGATTCCCACGTGATTCCCACGTGATTCCCACGTGATTGACACCTGATTCCCACGTGATTCCCAAATGATTGTCACGTGATTCCCACGTGATTCCCACGTGATTGACACGTGATTCCCACGTAATTCCCACGTGATTCCCACGTGATGCCCACGTGATTCCCACGTGATTGGCACGAGATTCCGACGTTGTTCCCATGTGATTCCAACGTGATTGACACGTGATTCCCACGTGATTCCCACATGATTGACACGTGATTGACACGTGATTCCCACGTGATTCCCACGTGATTCCCACGTGATTGACACGTGATTCCCACGTGGTTCCCAAATGATTGTCACGTGATTCCCACGTGATTCCCACGTGATTCCCACGTGATTGACACGTGATTCCCACGTAATTCCCACGTGATTCCCACGTGATTCCCACGTGATTACCACGTGATTCCCACGTGATTGGCACGAGATTCCGACGTTGTTCCCATGTGATTCCAACGTGATTGACACGTGATTCCCACGTGATTCCCACATGATTGATACGTGATTCCCACATGATTCCCACATGATTCCCACGTGATTCCCACGTGACTGACACGTGATTCACACGTGATTCACACGTGATTCCCCCGTGATTGACATGTGATTCCCACGTGATTCCCACGTGACTCCAACGTGATTCCCACGTTATTGACACGTGATTCCCACCTTATTCCCACGTGATTCCCACGGGATTGCCATGTCATTCCCACGTGGTTGCCATGTGATTCCCACGTGATTGACACGTGATTCCCACGTGATTCCACCGTGATTCCCACGTGATTCCCAAATGATTCCCACGTGATGCCCTCGTGATGCTCACGTGATTGACACGTGATTCCCTCATGATTCCCACATGATTGACACGTGATTCCCACGTGATTCACACATAATTCCATCGTGATTGACACGTGGTTCCCACATGATTCCCACGATATTGACACGGGATTCCAACGTGATTCCCACATGATTACCACGTGATTCCCACGTGATTGACACGTGATTCCCCTGTGATTCCCACGTGATTCACAAGTGATTCCCACGTGATTCCCACGTGATGCCCACGTGATTGACACGTCATTCCCACGTGATTCCCACGTGATTGACACGTGATTCCCACGTGATTGACACGTGATTCCCACATGATACCCACGTGATTGACACGTTATTCCCACGTGATTCCTACGTGATTTCCACGTGATTCCCACGTAATTCCCACGTGACTCCCATGTGATTTCCACGTTATTGACACGTGATTCCCACGTGATTGATATGTGATTCCCACGTGATTCCCACGTGATTGACACGCGATTCCCATGTGATTCCCAAGTGATTCCCACGTGATTGACACGTGATTCCCACGGGTTTCCCACGTGATTGACACGTGATTCCCACGTAATTTCCACGTGAATGACACGTGATTCCCACGAGATTGACACGTGATTCAAACATGATTCCAATGTGATTCGCACATGATTGACATGTGATTCCCAATTGATTCCCACGTGATTCCCACATGATTTCCATGCCATTGACACATGATTCCCACGTGATTCCCACGTGATTCCCACGTGATTGACACGTGATTGACTCGTGATTCCCAAGTGATTCCCACGTGATTCCAACGTGATTCCCACGTGATTGACATGTGACTCCCACATGATTCCCACGTGATTGACACGTGATTCCCACGTGATTCCCACGTGACTCCGACGTGATTCCCACGTGATTGACACGTGATTACCACGTGATTCCTACATGATTGACAGGTGATTCCTACGTGATTCCCACGTGATACCCACGTGATTGACACGTGAGGTCCTCGAGATTCTCACGTGATTCACATGTGATTCCCACGTGAATGAAACGTGAGTGCCACGTGATTCCATCGTGATTGACACGTGATTCCCGTGTGATTCCTACGTGATTTCCGCGTGATTCCCACGTGATTCCCACGTGATTGACACGTGATTCCCACGTGATTCCCAAATAATTGTCACGTGATTCCCACGTGAACACACGTGATTCCCACGTGATTCCCACGTGATTGACACGTGATTCCCACGTGATTCAAAATTGATTCCCACGTGATTCCAACGTGATTGAAAAGTGATTCCCAAATGATTCCCGTGTGATACGCATGTGATGCCCATGTGATTGACACGTGATTCCTACCTGATTCCCTCGTGATTGACAAGTGATTACCATATGATTCCCACGTGATTGACACGTTATTCCCACGTGATTCCTACGTGATTACCACGTGATTCCCATGGTATTACCACGTGACTCCCATGTGATTCCCACGTGATTGACGCATGATTCCCACGTGATTCCCACGTGATTCCCACGGGATTGACACGTGATTCACACGTGATTACCACGTGATTTACACGTGATTCCCACGTGATTCCCACGTGACTCCAATGTGATTCCCACGTAATTGACATGTGATTCCCACGTGCTTGACACGTGATTCCCATATGATTCCCACGTGATTCCAAAGTGATTGACACGTGATTCCCACGTGATTCCCACGTGATTGACACGTATTTTCCAGGTGATTCCCACTTGATTCTCACATGATTGACACGTGATTGACACGTGATTCCCACGTGAATCCCACGTGATTCCCAGGTGATTGACACGTGATTCCCACCTTATTCCAGCATGATTCTCACGGGATTGACATGTCATTCACACGTGATTGCCACGTGATTCCCACGTGATTGACACGTGATTCCCACGTGATTCCCACATGATTCCCAAATGATTCCCACGTGATACCCAAGTGATTGACACGTGACTGCCACGTGATTCCCACGTGATTGACACGTTATTCCCACGTTATTCACACGTAATTCCATCATGATTGACACGTGATTCCCACATGATTCCCACGATATTGACATGTGATTCCAACGTGATTCCCACGTGATTACCACGTGACTCCCACGTGATTCCCTCGTGATTCCCAAATGATTCCCACGTGATGCCCACGTGATTGACACGTGATTCCCACATGATTCCCCCGTGATTGACACGTGATTCCCACGTTATTCACACATAATTCCATCATGATTGACACGTGATTCCCACATGATTCCCACGTTATTGACATGTGATTCCAACGTGATGCCCACGTGATTACCACGTGATTCCCATGTGATTCCCACGTAACTCCCACGTGATTCCCACGTGATTGAGGCGTGATTACCTCTTGATTCCCACATGATTCCCACGTGATTGACACGTGATTCCCACGTTATTCACACGTAATTCCATCATGATTGACACGTGATTCCCACATGATTCCCACGATATTGACATGTGATTCCAACGTGATTCCCACGTGATTACCACGTGATTTCCATGTGATTCCCACGTGACTCCTACGGACTCCCACATGATTGAAACGTGATACCCACGTGATTCCCACGTGATTGACACGTGATTCCCACGTGATTTCCACGTGATTCACATGTGATTCCCATGTGATTCCAACGTGATTGACACGTGATTTCCAAATGATTCCCACGTGATGCCCACGTGATTGACACGTCATTCCCACGTGATTCCAACTTGATTGACACGAGATTCCCACGTGATTTCCATGTGATTAAATGTGATTTCCACCTGATTCACGTGATTGACACGTGATTCCAACGTGATTCCCACGTGATTACCACGTGATTCCCATGTGATTCCCACGTGACTCCTCCGGACTCCCACATGATTGACACGTGATACCCACGTGATTCCCACGTGATTCCCACGTGATTGACACGTGATTCCCACGTGATTCCCACGTGATCCCCACGTGATTCCCATGTGATTCCCACGTAACTCCCACGTGATTCCCACGTGATTGAGGCGTGATTACCTCTTGATTCCCACATGATTTCCACGTGATTGACACGTGATTCCCACGTCATTCACACGTAATTCCATCATGGTTGACACGTGATTCCCACATTATTCCCACGATATTGACATGTGATTCAAACGTGATTCCCACGTGATTACCACGTGATTCCCATGTGATTCCCACGAGACTCCTACGGACTCCCACATGATTGACACGTGATACCCACGTGATTCCCACGTGATTCCCACGTGATTGACACGTGATTGACACGTGATTCCCACGTGATTCCCACGTGATTCCCATGTGATTCCAACGTGATTGACACGTGATTTCCAAATGATTCCCACGTGATGCCCACGTGATTGACACGTCATTCCCACGTGATTCCAACTTGATTGACACGAGATTCCCACGTGATTTCCACGTGATTAAATGTGATTTCCACCTGATTCACGTGATTGACACGTGATTCCCACGTGATTCCCACGTGATTCCCAAGTGATTGATATGTGATTCCCAAGTGATTCCCACGTGATTGACACGTGATTCCCACGTGATTCCCATGTGATTGACACTTGATTCCCACTTGATTCCCACGTGTTTCTACGTGATTGACCCATGACACCCACGTGATTCCCACGTGAATCCAACGTGATTGACACGTGATTCCCACGTGAATGACACGAGATTCTCACGTGATTCCCACGTGAATCCCACGTGATTGACACGTGATTCTCACGTGATTCCCATGTGATTCCAAAGTGACTGACACGTGATTCCCACGTGATTCCCATGTGATTCCTACGTGATTCCCACGTGATTCCCACGTGATTCCCAAGTGATTGATACGTGATTCCCACGTGATTCCCAGGTGATTGACACGTGATTCCCACGTGATTCCCATGTGATTGACACGTGATTCCCAAGTGATTCCCACGTGTTTCCACGTGATTAACCCATGACACCCACGTGATTCCCACGTGAATCCAACGTGATTGACACCTGATTCCCACGTGATTCCCAAATGATTGTCACGTGATTCCCACGTGATTCCCACGTGATTGACACGTGATTCCCACGTAATTCCCACGTGATTCCCACGTGATTCCCACGTGATTCCCACGTGATTGGCACAAGATTCCGCCGTGATTCCCACGTGATTGACACGTGATTCCCATGTGATTCCCACATGATTGACAGGTGATTCCCACGTGATTCCCACATGATTCCCATGTGATTCCCACGTGATTGACACGTGATTCACACGTGATTCCCCCGTGATTGACACGTGATTCCAACGTGATTCCCTAATGATTTTCACGTCATTCCCACGTGATTCCCAGGTGATTCCAACGTGACTCCCACGTGATTGACGCATGATTCCAACGTGATTCACACGTGATTCCCACGTCATTCCTAAATGATTCCCATGTGATGCCCACGTGATACCCACGTGATTTAATGTGATTTCCACGTGATTCCCACGTGATTAACTCGTGATTGTCACGTAATTCCCACATGATTCCCGCGTGATTGACACGTGATTCCCACGTGATTCCCATTTGATTCCCACCTCATTGACACGTGATACCCACGTTATTCCCACTTGATTCCCACGTGATTGACACGTGATTCCCACGTGATTCCCACGTGATTCCCTCCTGATTGACACGTGATTCCCACGTTATTCCCACGTGATTCCCACGTGATTGACACGTGATTCCCACGTGATTCCCACGTGATTCCCACGTGATTGACGCATGATTCCCTCGTGATTCCCATGTGATTGAAACGTGATTCCCACGTGATTCCCACATAATTCTCACGTGATTGTCACGTGAATTACACTTGATTCCCACGTGATTATAACGTGATACCCATGTGATTCCCAAGTGATTGACACGTGTTTTCCACGTGCTTTCCACGTGATTCCCACATGATTCCCAAGTGATTGACAGGTGATTCCCACGTTATTCCCACGTGATTGACACGTGATTCCCACGAGATTCCCACGTGATTGACACGTGATTCCCACTTGATTCCCACGTGATTCCCCCGTGATTGACTCGGGATACCCACGTGATTCCCACGTGATTCCCACGTGATTCCCCCGTGATTGACTCGGGATTCCCACGTGATTCCCACGTGATTGACACGTGATTCCCACGTGATTCCCACGTGATTCCCACGTGATTGACACCTGATTCCCACGTGATTCCCAAATGATTGCCACGTGATTCCCACGTGATTCCCACGTGATTCCCACGTGATTGACACGTGATTCCCACGTAATTCCCACGTGATTTCCACGTGATTCCCACGTGATTCCCACGTGATTCCCACGTGATTGGCACGAGATTCCGACGTGATTCCCACGTGATTCCCACGTGATTGACACTTGATTCCCACGTGATTCCCACATGATTGACACGTGATTCCCACGTGATTCCCACATGATTCCCACGTGATTCCCACGTGATTGACACGTGATTCACACGTGATTCACACGTGATTCCCCCGTGATTGACACGTGATTCCCACGTGATTCCCAAGTGATTGACACGTGTTTCCCACGTGATTGACACGTGATTTCCTTGTGATTGACACGTGATTTCCTTGTGATTCCCACGTGATTTACACGTGATTACCCCGTGATTCCCCCGTGATTGACACGTGATTCCCAAGTGATTCCATCGTGATTGACACGTGATTCCCACGTGAATGACACGTGATTTCCTTGTGATTCCCACGTGATTCCCACGTGATTTACACGTGATTACCACGTGATTCACAAATGATTGTCACGTGATTCCCACGTGATCCCACGTGATTCCCACGAGATTACCACGTGATTGACACATGATTGACACGTGATTCCCACGAGATTCCCACGTGATTGACACGTGATTCCCACGTGATTCCCACGTAATTCCCATGTGAATGACACGTGATTCCCACGTGATTCACACGATATTCCCACCTGATTCCCACGTGATACCCACGTGATTGACACGTGATTCCCACGTGATTCCCCCGTGATTCCCACATGATTGACACGACATTCCCACGTGATTCCCACGTGATTCCTACGTGATTCCCACGTGATTCCCACATGATTAACACGTGATTTCCAGGTGATTCCCAAATGATTGTCACGTGATTCCCACGTCATTCCCACGTGATTCCCACATGATTCCCACGTGATTGACACGTGATTCCCACGTGATTCCCACGTGATTTACATGTGATTCCTTCGTGATTCCCACGTGATTGACACGTCATTCCCACGAGATTCCCATGTGATTTCCACGTGATTCCCACGTGATTCCCACGTGATTGACACGTTATTCCCACGTGATACCCACGTGATTCCCATATGATTCCAACGTGATTGACACGTGATTCCCAAATGATTCCCACGTGATGCCCACGCGATTGACACGTCATTCCCACGAGATTCCCATGTGATTTCCACGTGATTAAATGTGATTCCCACGTGATTCCCACGTGATTGATATGTGATTCCCAAGTGATTCCCACATGATTGACACGTGATTCCCACGTGATTCCCACGTGATTGACATGTAATTCCCACATGATTCCCACGTGATTCCCACGTGATTGATACGTGATTCCCACGTGAATGATACGTGATTCCTACGTGATTCCCAAGTGATTCCCAAGTGATTGACTCGTGATTCCAACGTGATTACCTCATGATTCCCTCGTGATTGACACGTGATTACCACTTGATTCCCACGTGATTACCACGTGATTCCCACATTATTCCAACTTGACTCCCATGTGATTCACACGAGATTGAAGCATGATTCCCACTTGATTCCCACGTGATTCCCACGTGATTGACACGTGATTCCCACGAGATTCCCTCGTGATTGACAAGTGATTCCCACGTGATTTCCACGGGATTCCCACGTGATTCCCACGTGACTCCCTCGTGATTGAATCGTGATTCCCACGTGATTCCCACGTGAATGATACCTGATTCCCACGTGATTCCCACGTGATTCCCACGTGATTGACTCGGGATTCCCACGAGATTCCCACGTGATTCCCACGTGATTGACGCGTGATTGACACGTGATTCCCACGTGATTCCCACGTGATTCCCACGTGATTGACACCTGATTCCCACGTGATTCCCAAATGATTGTCACGTGATTCCCACGTGATTCCCACGTGATTGACACGTGATTCCCACGTAATTCCCACGTGATTCCCACGTGATTCCCACGTGATTGGCACGAGATTCCGCCATGATTCCCACGTGATTGGCACGTGATTCCCACGTGATTCCCACATGAATAACAGGTGATTCCCACGTGATTCTCACATGATTCCCACGTGATTCCCACGTGATTGACACGTGATTCACACGTGATTCACACGTGATTCCCCCGTGATTGACACGTGATTCCCACGTCATTCCCTAATGATTTTCACGTCATTCCCACGTGATTCCCAGATGATTCCAACGTGATTCCCACATGATTGACACGTAATTCCCACATGATTCCCACGTGATTGACACGTGATTCCCACGTGATTCCCACATGATTGACACATGATACCGACGTGATTCCCAAATGATTGTCACGTGATCCACACGTGATTCCCACGTAATTCCCACATGATTACCACGTGATTGACACGTGATTCACTCGTGATTCCCACATGATTCCCACGTGATTCCCTCGTGATTCCCAGGTGATTCACACGTGATTCCCAAGTTTTTCCCACGTGATTCCCACGTGATTGACACTTGATTCCCACGTGATTCCCACGTAATTCTCACGTGATTGCCACGTGAATTACACATGATTCCCACGTGATTATCACGTGATACACATGTGATTCCCAAGTGATTGACACGTGTTTCCCACGTGCTTTCCACGTGATTCCCACGTGATTCCCAAGTGATTGACACGTGATTCCCACGTTATTCCCACGTGATTGACACGTGATTCCCACGAGATTCCCCCGAGATTCCCACGTGATTGACACGTGATTGATGCATGATGTCCAGTTGATTCCCACGTGATTGACACGTGATTGACACGTGATTCCCACGTGATTCACTCGTGATTGACAAGTGATTCCCACGTGATTTCCACGGGATTCCCACGTGATTCCCACGTGACTCCCTCGTGATTGACTCGTGATTCCCACGTGATTCCCACGTGATTCCCACGTGATTCCCCCGTGATTGACTCGGGATTCCCATGTGATTCCCACGTGATTCCCACATGATTGACACGTGATTGACACGTGATTCCCACGTGATTCCCACGTGATTCCCACGTGATTGACAACTGATTCCCACGTGATTCCCAAATGTTTGTCACGTGATTCCCACGTGATTCCCACGTGATTCCCACGTGATTCCCACGTGATTCCCACGTGATTGGCACGAGATTCCGACCTGATTCCCACTTGATTCCCACCTGATTGACACGTGATTCCCACGTGATTCCCACATGATTGACACGTGATTCCCACGTGATTCCCACATGATTCCCACGTGATTCCCACGTGATTGACACGTGATCCACACGTGATTCACACGTGATTCCCCCGTGATTGACACGTGATTCCCACGTGATTCCCAAGTGATTGACACGTGTTTCCCACGTGATTGACACGTGATTTCCTTGTGATTGACACGTGATTTCCTTGTGATTCCCACGTGATTCCCACGTGATTTACACGTGATTACCACGTGATTCCCCCGTGATTGACACGTGATTCCCAAGTGATTCCATCGTGATTGACACGTGATTCCCACGTGAATGCCACGTGATTTCCTTGTGATTCCCACGTGATTCCCACGTGATTTACACGTGATTACCACGTGATTCACAAATGATTGTCACGTGATTCCCACGTGATCCCACGTGATTCCCACGTGATTACCACGTGATTGACACATGATTGACACGTGATTCCCACGTGATTGACACATGATTGACACGTGATTCCCACGTGATTCCCACGTGATTTACACGTGATTCCCACTTGATTCCCACGTGATTCACACGTGATTCCCTCATGATTGACACGTGATTCCCCCATGATTTCCACGTGATTCCCACGTGATATCCACGTGACTCCCACGTGATTGACACGTGATTCCCACGTGATTCCCAAGTGATTGACTCGTGATTGGCACATGATTCCCAAGTGATTCCCACGTGATTGATACGTGATTCCTACGTGATTGACACGTGATTCCCACATGATTCCCACGTGATTCCCATGTGATACCCATGGGATTGACACGTCATTCCCACATGATTCCCACGTGATTCCCACGTGATTGACACCTCATTCCCTCGTGATTCCCACGTGATTCCCACGTGATTCCCAAACGATTCCCACGTGACGCCCACGTGATTGACACGTCATTCCTACGTGATTCCAACTTGATTGACACGAGATTCCCATTTGATATCCATGTGAATTAGCCGTGATTCCCACGTGATTCCCACGTGATTGACTCGTGATTCCCACGTGATTCCCACGTGATTCCCACATTATTGATGCCTGATTCCACGTGATTCCCACATGATTGACCCGTGATTCCCAAGTGATTGACACGTGATTCCCACTTGTTTCCCAAGTGATTCCCACGTGATTGACACCTGATTCCCACATGATTCCTACGTGATGCCCACATGATTCCCACGTGAATGACAGGTGATTACCCTGTGATTCCCAGGTGATTCCCACGTGATTGACACGTGATTCCCTCGTGATTCACACGTGATTGAGATGTGACTACCACGTGATTCCCATGTGATTCCCACGTGTTTCCCACATGAATGACACGTGATTCCTACGTGATTCCCACATGATTGACACGTAATTCCCTCATGATTGTAACGTGATTACCACGTGAATCCCAAGTGACTCCCATGTGATTCCCACGTGATTGACGCATGATTCCAACGTGATTCACACGTGATTACCACGTGATTCCTAAATGATTCCCATGTGATGCCCACGTGATGCCCACGTGATTTAATGTGATTTCCACGTGATTCCCACGTTGTTAACTCGTGATTGTCACGTAAATCCCACATGATTCCCACGTGATTGACACGTGATTCCCACGTGATTCCCATTTGATTCCCACCTCATTGACACGTGATACCCACGTTATTCCCACTTGATTCCCACGTGATTGACACGTGATTCCCACGTGATTCCCACGTGATTCCCTCCTGATTGACACGTGATTCCCACGTTATTCCCACGTGATTCCCACGTGATTGACACGTGATTCCCACGTGATTCCCACGTGATTCCCACGTGATGGACGCATGATTCCCACGTGATTCCCATGTGATTGAAACGTGATTCCCACGTGATTCCCACGTAATTCTCACGTGATTGCCACGTGAATTACACTTGATTCCCACGTGATTATCACGTGATACCCATGTGATTCCCAAGTGATTGACACGTGTTTTCCACGTGCTTTCCACGTGATGCCCACATGATTCCCAAGTGATTGACACGTGATTTCCACGTTATTCCCACGTGATTGACACGTGATTCCCACGAGATTCCCACATGATTGACACGTGATTCCCACGTGATTCCCACGTGATTCCCCCGTGATTGACTCGGGATTCCCACGTGATTCCCACGTGATTCCCACGTGATTCCCCCGTGATTGACTCGGGATTCCCACGTGATTCCCACGTGATTCCCACGTGATTGACACGTGATTGACACGTGATTCCCACGTGATTCCCACGTGATTCCCACGTAATTCCCACGTGATTCCCACGTAATTCCCACGTGATTCCCACGTGATTCCCAAATGATTGTCACGTGATTCCCACGTGATTCCCACGTGATTCCCACGTGATTCCCACGTAATTCCCACGTGATTCCCACGTGATTCCCACGTGATTCCCACATGATTCCCACGTGATTCCCACGTGATTGACACGTGATTCACACGTGATTCCCCCGTGATTGACACGTGATTCCCACGTGATTCCCAAGTGATTGACACGTGTTTCCCACGTGATTGACACGTGATTTCCTTGTGATTGACACGTGATTTCCTTGTGATTCCTACGTGATTCCCACGTGATTTACACGTGATTACCACGTGATTCCCCCGTGATTGACACGTGATTCCCAAGTGATTCCATCGTGATTGACACGTGATTCCCACGTGAATGACACGTGATTTCCTTGTGATTCCCACGTGATTCCCACGTGATTTACACGTGATTACCACGTGATTCACAAATGATTGTCACGTGATTCCCACGTGATCCCACGTGATTCCCACGTGATTACCACGTGATTGACACATGATTGACACGTGATTCCCACGTGATTTACACGTGATTCCCACTTGATTCCCACGTGATTGACACGTGATTCCCACGTGATTCCCACGTGATTCCCACGTGATTCCCTCGTGATTGACACGTGATTCCCCCGTGATTTCCACGGGATTCCCACGTGATATCCACGTGACTCCCACGTGATTGACACGTGATTCCCACGTGATTGACACGTGATTGGCACGTGATTCCCAAGTGATTCCCATGTGATTGATACGTGATTCCTACGTGATTGACACGTGATTCCCACATGATTCCCACGTGATTCCCACGTGATTGACACCTCATTCCCTCGTGATTCCCATGTGATTCCCACGTGATTCCCAAACGATTCCCACGTGACGCCCACGTGATTGACACGTCATTCCTACGTGATTCCAACTTGATTGACACGAGATTCCCATTTGATATCCATGTGAATTAGCCGTGATTCCCACGTGATTCCCACGTGATTGACTCGTGATTCCCACGTGATTCCCACGTGATTACCACGTGATTCCCACGTGATTCCACATTATTGATGCATGATTCCACGTGATTCCCACATGATTGTCCCGTGATTCCCAAGTGATTGACACGTGATTCCCACTTGTTTCCCAAGTGATTCCCACGTGATTGACACCTGATTCCCACATGATTCCCACGTGATGCCCACATGATTCCCACGTGAATGACAGGTGATTACCCTGTGATTCCCAAGTGATTCCCACATGATTGACACGTGATTCCCTCGTGATTCACACGTGATTGAGATGTGACTACCACGTGATTCCCATGTGATTCCCACGTGTTTCCCACATGAATGACACGTGATTCCTACGTGATTCCCACATGATTGACACGTAATTCCCACATGATTGTAACGTGATTACCACGTGAATCCCACGTGACTCCCATGTGATTCCCACGTGATTGACGCATGATTCCAACGTGATTCACACGTGATTCCCACGTGATTCTTAAATGATTCCCATGTGATGCCCACGTGATGCCCACGTGATTTAATGTGATTTCCACGTGATTCCCACGTGATTAACTCGTGATTGTCACGTAATTCCCACATGATTCCCACGTGATTGACACGTGATTCCCACGTGATTCCCATTTGATTCCCACCTCATTGACACATGATACCCACGTTATTCCCACTTGATTCCCACGTGATTGACACGTGATTCCCACGTGATTCCCACGTGATTCCCTCCTGATTGACACGTGATTCCCACGTTATTCCCACGTGATTCCCACCTGATTAACACGTGATTCCCACGTGATTCCCACGTGATTCCCTCCTGATTGACACGTGATTCCCACGTTATTCCCACGTGATTTCCACGTGATTGACACGTGATTCCCACATGATTCCCAAGTGATTGACAGGTGATTCCCACGTTATTCCCACGTGATTGACACGTGATTCCCACGAGATTCCCACGTGATTGACACGTGATTCCCACGTGATTCCCACGTGATTCCCCCGTGATTGACTCGGGATTCCCACGTGATTCCCACGTGATTCCCACGTGATTCCCCCGTGATTGACTCGGGATTCCCACGTGATTCCCACGTGATTCCCACGTGATTCCCACGTGATTGACACGTGATTCCCACGTGATTCCCACGTGATTCCCACGTGATTGACACCTGATTCCCTCGTGATTCCCAAATGATTGTCACGTGATTCCCACGTGATTCCCACGTGATTCCCACGTGATTGACACGTGATTCCCAGGTAATTCCCACGTGATTTCCACGTGATTCCCACGTGATTCCCACGTGATTGGCACGAGATTCCGACGTCATTCCCACGTGATTCCCACGTGATTGACACGTGATTCCCACGTGATTCCCACATGATTGACACGTGATTCCCACGTGATTCCCACATGATTCCCACGTGATTCCCACGTGATTGACACGTGATTCACACGTGATTCACACGTGAATCCCCCGTGATTGACACGTGATTCCCACGTGATTCCCAAGTGATTGACACGTGTTTCCCACGTGATTGACACGTGATTTCGTTGTGATTGACACGTGATTTCCTTGTGATTCCCACGTGATTTACACGTGATTACCACGTGATTCCCCCGTGATTGACACGTGATTCCCAAGTGATTCCATCGTGATTGACACGTGATTCCCACGTGAATGACACGTGATTTCCTTGTGATTCCCACGTGATTCCCACGTGATTTACACGTGATTACCACGTGATTCACAAATGATTGTCACGTGATTCCCACGTGATCCCACGTGATTCCCACGTGATTACCACGTGATTGACACATGATTGACACGTGATTCCCACGTGATTCCCACGTGATTTACACGTGATTCCCACTTGATTCCCACGTGATTTACACGTGATTCCCACGTGATTCCCACGTCATTCCCACGTGATTGACACCTGATTCCCACGTGATTCCCAACTGATTGTCACGTGATTCCCACGTGATTCCCACGTGATTGACACGTGATTCCCACGTAATTCCCACGTGATTCCCACGTGATTCCCACATGATTCCCACATTATTGATGCATGATTCCACGTGATTCCCACATGATTGACACGTGATTCCCATGTGATTCCCACGTGACTCACACGTGATTCACAAGTGATTGACACGTGATTCCCACTTGTTTCCCTTGTGATTCCCACGTGATTGACACCTGATTCCCACATCATTCCCACGTGATGCCCACGTGATTCCCACGTGAATGACACGTGATTACCATGTGATTCCCTGGTGATTCACACGTGAATGAGATGTGATTACCACGTGATTCCCATGTGAATCCCACGTTATTCCCACATGAATGACACGTGATTCTTACGTGATTCCCACGTGATTGACACGTAATTCCCACATGATTGCCACGTGATTACCACGTGAATCCCACGTGACTCCCATGTGATTCCCACGTGATTGACGCATGATTCCAACGTGATTCACACGTGATTGCAACGTGATTCCTAAATGATTCCCACGTGATCCACACGTGATTCCCACGTAATTCCCACATGATTCCCACGTGATTCCCACGTGATTCCCACCTGATTAACACGTGATTTCGACGTGATTCCCAAATGATTGTCACGTGATCCACACGTGATTCCCACGTAATTCCCACATGATTCCCACGTGATTGACACGTGATTCCCTCGTGATTCCCACATGATTCCCACGTGATTCCCTCGTGATTCCCACGTGATTGACACGTGATTCCCAAGTTTTTCCCACGTGATTCCCACGTGATTGACACTTCATTCCCACGTGATTCCCACGTAATTCTCACGTGATTGCCACGTGAATTACACGTGATTCCCACGTGATTATCACGTGATACACATGTGATTCCCAAGTGATTGACACGTGTTTCCCACGTGCTTTCCACGTGATTCCCACGTGATTCCCAAGTGATTGAAACGTGATTCCCACGTTATTCCCACGTGATTGACACATGATTCCCACGAGATTCCCCCGAGATTCCCACGTGATTGACACGTGATTGATGCATGATTTCCACTTGATTCCCACGTTATTGACACGTGATTGACACGTGATTCCCAGGTGATTCACTCGTGATTGACAAGTGATTCCCACGTGATTTCCACGGGATTCCCACGTGATTCCCACGTGACTCCCTCGTGATTGACTCGTGATTCCCACGTGATTCCCACGTGAATGACACGTGATTCCCACGTGATTCCCACGTGATTCCCCCGTTATTGACTCGGGATTCCCACTTGATTCCCACGTGATTCCCACGTGATTGACACGTGATTCCCAAGTTTTTCCCACGTGATTCCCACGTGATTGACACTTCATTCCCACGTGATTCCCACGTAATTCTCACGTGATTGCCACGTGAATTACACGTGATTCCCACGTGATTATCACGTGATACACATGTGATTCCCAAGTGATTGACACGTGTTTCCCACGTGCTTTCCACGTGATTCCCACGTGATTCCCAAGTGATTGAAACGTGATTCCCACGTTATTCCCACGTGATTGACACGTGATTCCCACGAGATTCCCCCGAGATTCCCACGTGATTGACACGTGATTGATGCATGATTTCCACTTGATTCCCACGTTATTGACACGTGATTGACACGTGATTCCCAGGTGATTCACTCGTGATTGACAAGTGATTCCCACGTGATTTCCACGGGATTCCCACGTGATTCCCACGTGACTCCCTCGTGATTGACTCGTGATTCCCACGTGATTCCCACGTGAATGACACGTGATTCCCACGTGATTCCCACGTGATTCCCCCGTTATTGACTCGGGATTCCCACTTGATTCCCACGTGATTCCCACGTGATTGACACGTGATTGACACGTGATTCCCACGTGATTCCCACGTGATTCCCACGTGATTGACACCTGATTCCCACGTGATTCCCAAATGATTGTCACGTGATTCCCACGTGTTTCCCACGTGATTCCCACGTGATTGACACGTGATTCCCACGTAATTCCCACGTGATTCCCACGTGATTCCCACGTGATTGGCACGAGATTCCGACGTGATTCCCACGTGATTCCCAAGTGATTGACACGTGTTTCCCACGTGATTGACACGTGATTTCCTTGTGATTGACACGTGATTTCCTTGTGATTCCCACGTGATTTACACGTGATTACCCCGTGATTCCCCCGTGATTGACACGTGATTCCCAAGTGATTCCATCGTGATTGACACGTGATTCCCACGTGAATGACACGTGATTTCCTTGTGATTCCCACGTGATTCCCACGTGATTTACACGTGATTACCACGTGATTCACAAATGATTGTCACGTGATTCCCACGTGATCCCACGTGATTCCCACGAGATTACCACGTGATTGACACATGATTGACACGTGATTCCCACGAGATTCCCACGTGATTGACACGTGATTCCCACGTGATTCCCACGTAATTCCCATGTGAATGACACGTGATTCCCACGTGATTCACACGATATTCCCACCTGATTCCCACGTGATACCCACGTGATTGACACGTGATTCCCACGTGATTCCCCCGTGATTCCCACATGATTGACACGACATTCCCACGTGATTCCCACGTGATTCCTACGTGATTCCCACGTGATTCCCACATGATTAACACGTGATTTCCAGGTGATTCCCAAATGATTGTCACGTGATTCCCACGTCATTCCCACGTGATTCCCACATGATTCCCACGTGATTGACACGTGATTCCCACGTGATTCCCACGTGATTTACATGTGATTCCTTCGTGATTCCCACGTGATTGACACGTCATTCCCACGAGATTCCCATGTGATTTCCACGTGATTCCCACGTGATTCCCACGTGATTGACACTTGATTCCCACGTGATTCCCACGTAATTCTCACGTGATTGCCACGTGAATTACACGTGATTCCCACGTGATTATCACGTGATACACATGTGATTCCCAAGTGATTGACACGTGTTTCCCACGTTATTCCCACGTGATTGACACGTGATTCCCACGAGATTCCCCCGAGATTCCCACGTGATTGACACGTGATTGATGCATGATTTCCACTTGATTCCCACGTGATTGACACGTGATTGACACGTGATTCCCACGTGACTCCCTCGTGATTGACTCGTGATTCCCACGTGATTCCCACGTGAATGACACGTGATTCCCACGTGATTCCCACGTGATTCCCCCGTGATTGACTCGGGATTCCCACGTGATTCCCACGTGATTCCCACGTGATTGACACGTGATTGACACGTGATTCCCACGTGATTCCCACGTGATTCCCACGTGATTGACACGTGATTCCCTCGTGGTTCCCAAATGATTGTCACGTGATTCCCACGTGATTCCCACGTGATTCCCACGTGATTGACACGTGATTCCCACGTAATTCCCACGTGATTCCCACGTGATTCCCACGTGATTCCCACGTGATTCCCACGTGATTGGCACGAGATTCCGACGTTGTTCCCACGTGATTCCAACGTGATTGACACGTGATTCCCACGTGATTCCCACATGATTGGTACGTGATTCCCACATGATTCCCACATGATTCCCACGTGATTCCCACGTGACTGACACGTGATTCACACGTGATTCACACGTGATTCCCCCGTGATTGACATGTGATTCCCACGTGATTCCCACGTGACTCCAACGTGATTCCCACGTTATTGACACGTGATTCCCACCTTATTCCCACGTGATTCCCACGGGATTGCCATGTCATTCCCACGTGATTGCCATGTGATTCCCACGTGATTGACACGTGATTCCCACGTGATTCCACCGTGATTCCCACGTGATTCCCAAATGATTCCCACGTGATGCCCTCGTGATGCTCACGTGATTGACACGTGATTCCCTCATGATTCCCACATGATTGACACGTGATTCCCACGTGATTCACACATAATTCCATCGTGATTGACACGTGGTTCCCACATGATTCCCACGATATTGACACGGGATTCCAACGTGATTCCCACATGATTACCACGTGATTCCCACGTGATTGACACGTGATTCCCATGTGATTCCCACGTGATTCACAAGTGATTCCCACGTGATTCCCACGTGATGCCCACGTGATTGACACGTCATTCCCACATGATTCCCACGTGATTGACACGTGATTCCCACGTGATTGACACGTGATTCCCACATGATACCCACGTGATTGACACGTTATTCCCACGTGATTCCTACGTGATTTCCACGTGATTCCCACGTAATTCCCACGTGACTCCCATGTGATTTCCACGTTATTGACACGTGATTCCCACGTGATTGACATGTGATTCCCACGTGATTCCCACGTGATTGACACGCGATTCCCATGTGATTCCCAAGTGATTCCCACGTGATTGACACGTGATTCCCACGGGTTTCCCACGTGATTGACACGTGATTCCCACGTAATTTCCACGTGAATGACACGTGATTCCCACGAGATTGACACGTGATTCAAACATGATTCCCATGTGATTCGCACATGATTGACATGTGATTCCCAAGTGATTCCCACGTGATTCCCACATGATTTCCATGCCATTGACACATGATTCCCACGTGATTCCCACGTGATTCCCACGTGATTGACACGTGATTGACTCGTGATTCCCAAGTGATTCCCACGTGATTCCAACGTGATTCCCACGTGATTGACACGTGACTCCCACATGATTCCCACATGATTCCCACGTGATTCCCACGTGACTGACACGTGATTCACACGTGATTCACACGTGATTCCCCCGTGATTAACACGTGATTCCCACGTGATTCCCAAGTGATTGACACGTGTATCCCACAAGATTGACACGTGATTTCCTTGTGATTGACACGTGATTTCCTTGTGATTCCCACGTGATTCCCACGTGATTTACACGTGATTACCATGTGATTCCCCCGTGATTGACACATGATTCCCAAGTGATTCCATCGTGATTGACACGTGATTCCCACGTGAATGACACGTGATTTCCTTGTGATTGCCACGTGATTCCCACGTGATTACCACATGATTCACAAATGATTGTCACGTGATTCCCACGTGATCCCACGTGATTCCCACGTGATTACCACGTGATTGACACGTGATTCACACGTGATTCCCACATGATTCCCACGTGATTCCCACGTGATTGACACGTGATTCACACGTGATTCACACGTGATTCCCCCGTGAATGACACGTGATTCCCACGTGATTCCCAAGTGATTGACACGTGTTTCCCACGTGATTGACACGTGATTTCCTTGTGATTGACACGTGATTTCCTTGTGATTCCCACGTGATTCCCACGTCATTTACACGTGATTACCACGTGTTTCCCCCGTGATTGACACGTGATTCCCAAGTGATTCCAACGTGATTGACACGTGATTCCCACGTGAATGAAAAGTGATTTCCTTGTGATTCCCACGTGATTCCCACGTGATTTACACGTGATTACCACGTGATTCACAAATGATTGTCACGTGATTCCCACGTGATCCCACGTGATTCCCACGTGATTACCACGTGATTGACACATGATTGACACGTGATTCCCACGTGATTTACACGTGATTCCCACTTGATTCCCACGTGATTTACACGTGATTCCCACGTGATTCCCACGTCATTCCCTCGTGATTGACACGTTATTCCCCCGTGATTTCCACGGGATTCCCACGTGATATCCACGTGACTCCCACGTGATTGACACGTGATTCCCAAGTGATTGACTCGTGATTGGCACGTGATTCCCAAGTGATTCCCACGTGATTGATACGTGATTCCTACGTGAATGACACGTGATTCCCACATGATTCCCACGTGATTCCCATGTGATACCCATGGGATTGACACGTCATTCCCACGTGATTCCAATGTGATACCCATGGGATTGACACGTCATTCCCACATGATTCCCATGTGATTCCCACGTGATTGACACCTCATTCCCTCGTGATTCCCACGTGATTCCCACGTGATTCCCAAACGATTCCCACGTGACGCCCACGTGATTGGCACGTCATTCCTACGTGATTCCAACTTGATTGACACGAGATTCCCATTTGATATCCACGTGAATTAGACGTGATTACCACGTGATTCCCACGTGATTGACTCGTGATTCCCACGTGATTCCCACGTGATTCCCACATGATTCCCACATTATTGATGCATGATTCCACGTGATTCCCACATGATTGACACGTGATTCCCATGTGATTCCCACGTGACTCACACGTGATTCACAAGTGATTGACACGTGATTCCCACTTGTTTCCCTTGTGATTCCCACGTGATTGACACCTGATTCCCACATCATTCCCACGTGATGCCCACGTGATTCCCACGTGAATGACACGTGATTACCATGTGATTCCCTGGTGATTCACACGTGAATGAGATGTGATTACCACGTGATTCCCATGTGAATCCCACGTTATTCCCACATGAATGACACGTGATTCTTACGTGATTCCCACGTGATTGACACGTAATTCCCACATGATTGCCACGTGATTACCACGTGAATCCCACGTGACTCCCATGTGATTCCCACGTGATTGACGCATGATTCCAACGTGATTCACACGTGATTGCAACGTGATTCCTAAATGATTCCCACGTGATCCACACGTGATTCCCACGTAATTCCCACATGATTCCCACGTGATTCCCACGTGATTCCCACCTGATTAACACGTGATTTCGACGTGATTCCCAAATGATTGTCACGTGATCCACACGTGATTCCCACGTAATTCCCACATGATTCCCACGTGATTGACACGTGATTCCCTCGTGATTCCCACATGATTCCCACGTGATTCCCTCGTGATTCCCACGTGATTGACACGTGATTCCCAAGTTTTTCCCACGTGATTCCCACGTGATTGACACTTCATTCCCACGTGATTCCCAGGTAATTCTCACGTGATTGCCACGTGAATTACACGTGATTCCCACGTGATTATCACGTGATACACATGTGATTCCCAAGTGATTGACACGTGTTTCCCACGTGCTTTCCACGTGATTCCCACGTGATTCCCAAGTGATTGAAACGTGATTCCCACGTTATTCCCACGTGATTGACACGTGATTCCCACGAGATTCCCCCGAGATTCCCACGTGATTGACACGTGATTGATGCATGATTTCCACTTGATTCCCACGTTATTGACACGTGATTGACACGTGATTCCCAGGTGATTCACTCGTGATTGACAAGTGATTCCCACGTGATTTCCACGGGATTCCCACGTGATTCCCACGTGACTCCCTCGTGATTGACTCGTGATTCCCACGTGATTCCCACGTGAATGACACGTGATTCCCACGTGATTCCCACGTGATTCCCCCGTTATTGACTCGGGATTCCCACTTGATTCCCACGTGATTCCCACGTGATTGACACGTGATTGACACGTGATTCCCACGTGATTCCCACGTGATTCCCACGTGATTGACACCTGATTCCCACGTGATTCCCAAATGATTGTCACGTGATTCCCACGTGTTTCCCACGTGATTCCCACGTGATTGACACGTGATTCCCACGTAATTCCCACGTGATTCCCACGTGATTCCCACGTGATTGGCACGAGATTCCGACGTGATTCCCACGTGATTCCCACGTGATTGACACGTGATTCCCACGTGATTCCCACATGATTGACACGTGATTCCCACGTGATTCACACGTGATTCCACCGTGATTGACACGTGATTCCCACGTGATTCCCAAGTGATTGACACGTGTTTCCCACGTGATTGACACGTGATTTCCTTGTGATTGACACGTGATTTCCTTGTGATTCCCACGTGATTCCCACGTGATTTACACGTGATTACCACGTGATTCCCCCGTGATTGACACGTGATTCCCAAGTGATTCCATCGTGATTGACACGTGATTCCCACGTGAATGACACGTGATTTCCTTGTGATTCCCACGTGATTCCCACGTGATTTACACGTGATTACCACGTGATTCACAAATGATTGTAACGTGATTCCCACGTGATCCCACGTGATTCCCACGTGATTACCACGTGATTGACACATGATTGACACGTGATTCCCACGTGATTCCCACGTGATTTACACGTGATTCCCACTTGATTCCTACGTGATTCCCACGTGATTCCCACGTGATTCCCTCGTGATTGACACGTGATTCCCCCGTGATTTCCACGGGATTCCCACGTGATATCCACGTAACTCTCACGTGATTGACACGTGATTCCCACGTGATTGACACGTGATTGGCACGTGATTCCCAAGTGATTCCCATGTGATTGATACGTGATTCCTACGTGATTGACACGTGATTCCCACATGATTCCCACGTGATTCCCATGTGATACCCATGGGATTGACACGTCATTCCCACATGATTCCCACGTGATTCCCACGTGATTGACACCTCATTCCCTGGTGATTCCCACGTGATTCCCACGTGATTCCCAAACGATTCCCACGTGACGCCCACGTGATTGACACGTCATTCCTACGTGATTCCAACTAATTGACACGAGATTCCCATTTGATATCCATGTGAATTAGCCGTGATTCCCACGTGATTCCCACGTGATTGACTCGTGATTCCCACGTGATTCCCACGTGATTCCCACGTGATTCCCACGTGATTCCACATTATTGATGCATGATTCCACGTGATTCCCACATGATTGTCCCGTGATTCCCAAGTGATTGACACGTGATTCCCACTTGTTTCCCAAGTGATTCCCACGTGATTGACACCTGATTCCCACATGATTCCCACGTGATGCCCACATGATTCCCACGTGAATGACAGGTGATTACCCTGTGATTCCCAAGTGATTCCCACATGACTGACACGTGATTCCCTCGTGATTCACACCTGATTGAGATGTGACTACCACGTGATTCCCATGTGATTCCCACGTGTTTCCCACATGAATGACACGTGATTCCTACGTGATTCCCGCATGATTGACACGTAATTCCCACATGATTGTAACGTGATTACCACGTTAATCCCACGTGACTCCCATGTGACTCCCACGTGATTGACGCATGATTCCAACGTGATTCACACGTGATTCCCACGTCATTCCTAAATGATTCCCATGTGATGCCCACGTGATACCCACGTGATTTAATGTGATTTCCACGTGATTCCCACGTGATTAACTCGTGATTGTCACGTAATTCCCACATGATTCCCGTGTGATTGACACGTGATTCCCACGTGATTCCCATTTGATTCCCACCTCATTGACACGTGATACCCACGTTATTCCCACTTGATTCCCACGTGATTGACACGTGATTCCCACGTGATTCCCACGTGATTCCCTCCTGATTGACACGTGATTCCCACGTTATTCCCACGTGATTCCCACGTGATTGACACGTGATTCCCACGTGATTCCCACGTGATTCCCACGTGATTGACGCATGATTCCCTCGTGATTCCCATGTGATTGAAACGTGATTCCCACGTGATTCCCACATAATTCTCACGTGATTGTCACGTGAATTACACTTGATTCCCACGTGATTATAACGTGATACCCATGTGATTCCCAAGTGATTGACACGTGTTTTCCACGTGCTTTCCACGTGATTCCCACATGATTCCCAAGTGATTGACAGGTGATTCCCACGTTATTCCCACGTGATTGACACGTGATTCCCACGAGATTCCCACGTGATTGACACGTGATTCCCACTTGATTCCCACGTGATTCCCCCGTGATTGACTCGGGATACCCACGTGATTCCCACGTGATTCCCACGTGATTCCCCCGTGATTGACTCGGGATTCCCACGTGATTCCCACGTGATTCCCACGTGATTGACACGTGATTCCCACGTGATTCCCACGTGATTCCCACGTGATTGACACCTGATTCCCACGTGATTCCCAAATGATTGCCACGTGATTCCCACGTGATTCCCACGTGATTCCCACGTGATTGACACGTGATTCCCACGTAATTCCCACGTGATTTCCACGTGATTCCCACGTGATTCCCACGTGATTCCCACGTGATTGGCACGAGATTCCGACGTGATTCCCACGTGATTCCCACGTGATTGACACTTGATTCCCACGTGATTCCCACATGATTGACACGTGATTCCCACGTGATTCCCACATGATTCCCACGTGATTCCCACGTGATTGACACGTGATTCACACGTGATTCACACGTGATTCCCCCGTGATTGACACGTGATTCCCACGTGATTCCCAAGTGATTGACACGTGTTTCCCACGTGATTGACACGTGATTTCCTTGTGATTGACACGTGATTTCCTTGTGATTCCCACGTGATTTACACGTGATTACCCCGTGATTCCCCCGTGATTGACACGTGATTCCCAAGTGATTCCATCGTGATTGACACGTGATTCCCACGTGAATGACACGTGATTTCCTTGTGATTCCCACGTGATTCCCACGTGATTTACACGTGATTACCACGTGATTCACAAATGATTGTCACGTGATTCCCACGTGATCCCACGTGATTCCCACGAGATTACCACGTGATTGACACATGATTGACACGTGATTCCCACGAGATTCCCACGTGATTGACACGTGATTCCCACGTGATTCCCACGTAATTCCCATGTGAATGACACGTGATTCCCACGTGATTCACACGATATTCCCACCTGATTCCCACGTGATACCCACGTGATTGACACGTGATTCCCACGTGATTCCCCCGTGATTCCCACATGATTGACACGACATTCCCACGTGATTCCCACGTGATTCCTACGTGATTCCCACGTGATTCCCACATGATTAACACGTGATTTCCAGGTGATTCCCAAATGATTGTCACGTGATTCCCACGTCATTCCCACGTGATTCCCACATGATTCCCACGTGATTGACACGTGATTCCCACGTGATTCCCACGTGATTTACATGTGATTCCTTCGTGATTCCCACGTGATTGACACGTCATTCCCACGAGATTCCCATGTGATTTCCACGTGATTCCCACGTGATTCCCACGTGATTGACACGTTATTCCCACGTGATACCCACGTGATTCCCATATGATTCCAACGTGATTGACACGTGATTCCCAAATGATTCCCACGTGATGCCCACGCGATTGACACGTCATTCCCACGAGATTCCCATGTGATTTCCACGTGATTAAATGTGATTCCCACGTGATTCCCACGTGATTGATATGTGATTCCCAAGTGATTCCCACATGATTGACACGTGATTCCCACGTGATTCCCACGTGATTGACATGTAATTCCCACATGATTCCCACGTGATTCCCACGTGATTGATACGTGATTCCCACGTGAATGATACGTGATTCCTACGTGATTCCCAAGTGATTCCCAAGTGATTGACTCGTGATTCCAACGTGATTACCTCATGATTCCCTCGTGATTGACACGTGATTACCACTTGATTCCCACGTGATTACCACGTGATTCCCACATTATTCCAACTTGACTCCCATGTGATTCACACGAGATTGAAGCATGATTCCCACTTGATTCCCACGTGATTCCCACGTGATTGACACGTGATTCCCACGAGATTCCCTCGTGATTGACAAGTGATTCCCACGTGATTTCCACGGGATTCCCACGTGATTCCCACGTGACTCCCTCGTGATTGAATCGTGATTCCCACGTGATTCCCACGTGAATGATACCTGATTCCCACGTGATTCCCACGTGATTCCCACGTGATTGACTCGGGATTCCCACGAGATTCCCACGTGATTCCCACGTGATTGACGCGTGATTGACACGTGATTCCCACGTGATTCCCACGTGATTCCCACGTGATTGACACCTGATTCCCACGTGATTCCCAAATGATTGTCACGTGATTCCCACGTGATTCCCACGTGATTGACACGTGATTCCCACGTAATTCCCACGTGATTCCCACGTGATTCCCACGTGATTGGCACGAGATTCCGCCATGATTCCCACGTGATTGGCACGTGATTCCCACGTGATTCCCACATGAATAACAGGTGATTCCCACGTGATTCTCACATGATTCCCACGTGATTCCCACGTGATTGACACGTGATTCACACGTGATTCACACGTGATTCCCCCGTGATTGACACGTGATTCCCACGTCATTCCCTAATGATTTTCACGTCATTCCCACGTGATTCCCAGATGATTCCAACGTGATTCCCACATGATTGACACGTAATTCCCACATGATTCCCACGTGATTGACACGTGATTCCCACGTGATTCCCACATGATTGACACATGATACCGACGTGATTCCCAAATGATTGTCACGTGATCCACACGTGATTCCCACGTAATTCCCACATGATTACCACGTGATTGACACGTGATTCACTCGTGATTCCCACATGATTCCCACGTGATTCCCTCGTGATTCCCAGGTGATTCACACGTGATTCCCAAGTTTTTCCCACGTGATTCCCACGTGATTGACACTTGATTCCCACGTGATTCCCACGTAATTCTCACGTGATTGCCACGTGAATTACACATGATTCCCACGTGATTATCACGTGATACACATGTGATTCCCAAGTGATTGACACGTGTTTCCCACGTGCTTTCCACGTGATTCCCACGTGATTCCCAAGTGATTGACACGTGATTCCCACGTTATTCCCACGTGATTGACACGTGATTCCCACGAGATTCCCCCGAGATTCCCACGTGATTGACACGTGATTGATGCATGATGTCCAGTTGATTCCCACGTGATTGACACGTGATTGACACGTGATTCCCACGTGATTCACTCGTGATTGACAAGTGATTCCCACGTGATTTCCACGGGATTCCCACGTGATTCCCACGTGACTCCCTCGTGATTGACTCGTGATTCCCACGTGATTCCCACGTGATTCCCACGTGATTCCCCCGTGATTGACTCGGGATTCCCATGTGATTCCCACGTGATTCCCACATGATTGACACGTGATTGACACGTGATTCCCACGTGATTCCCACGTGATTCCCACGTGATTGACAACTGATTCCCACGTGATTCCCAAATGTTTGTCACGTGATTCCCACGTGATTCCCACGTGATTCCCACGTGATTCCCACGTGATTCCCACGTGATTGGCACGAGATTCCGACCTGATTCCCACTTGATTCCCACCTGATTGACACGTGATTCCCACGTGATTCCCACATGATTGACACGTGATTCCCACGTGATTCCCACATGATTCCCACGTGATTCCCACGTGATTGACACGTGATCCACACGTGATTCACACGTGATTCCCCCGTGATTGACACGTGATTCCCACGTGATTCCCAAGTGATTGACACGTGTTTCCCACGTGATTGACACGTGATTTCCTTGTGATTGACACGTGATTTCCTTGTGATTCCCACGTGATTCCCACGTGATTTACACGTGATTACCACGTGATTCCCCCGTGATTGACACGTGATTCCCAAGTGATTCCATCGTGATTGACACGTGATTCCCACGTGAATGCCACGTGATTTCCTTGTGATTCCCACGTGATTCCCACGTGATTTACACGTGATTACCACGTGATTCACAAATGATTGTCACGTGATTCCCACGTGATCCCACGTGATTCCCACGTGATTACCACGTGATTGACACATGATTGACACGTGATTCCCACGTGATTGACACATGATTGACACGTGATTCCCACGTGATTCCCACGTGATTTACACGTGATTCCCACTTGATTCCCACGTGATTCACACGTGATTCCCTCATGATTGACACGTGATTCCCCCATGATTTCCACGTGATTCCCACGTGATATCCACGTGACTCCCACGTGATTGACACGTGATTCCCACGTGATTCCCAAGTGATTGACTCGTGATTGGCACATGATTCCCAAGTGATTCCCACGTGATTGATACGTGATTCCTACGTGATTGACACGTGATTCCCACATGATTCCCACGTGATTCCCATGTGATACCCATGGGATTGACACGTCATTCCCACATGATTCCCACGTGATTCCCACGTGATTGACACCTCATTCCCTCGTGATTCCCACGTGATTCCCACGTGATTCCCAAACGATTCCCACGTGACGCCCACGTGATTGACACGTCATTCCTACGTGATTCCAACTTGATTGACACGAGATTCCCATTTGATATCCATGTGAATTAGCCGTGATTCCCACGTGATTCCCACGTGATTGACTCGTGATTCCCACGTGATTCCCACGTGATTCCCACATTATTGATGCCTGATTCCACGTGATTCCCACATGATTGACCCGTGATTCCCAAGTGATTGACACGTGATTCCCACTTGTTTCCCAAGTGATTCCCACGTGATTGACACCTGATTCCCACATGATTCCTACGTGATGCCCACATGATTCCCACGTGAATGACAGGTGATTACCCTGTGATTCCCAGGTGATTCCCACGTGATTGACACGTGATTCCCTCGTGATTCACACGTGATTGAGATGTGACTACCACGTGATTCCCATGTGATTCCCACGTGTTTCCCACATGAATGACACGTGATTCCTACGTGATTCCCACATGATTGACACGTAATTCCCTCATGATAGTAACGTGATTACCACGTGAATCCCAAGTGACTCCCATGTGATTCCCACGTGATTGACGCATGATTCCAACGTGATTCACACGTGATTACCACGTGATTCCTAAATGATTCCCATGTGATGCCCACGTGATGCCCACGTGATTTAATGTGATTTCCACGTGATTCCCACGTTGTTAACTCGTGATTGTCACGTAATTCCCACATGATTCCCACGTGATTGACACGTGATTCCCACGTGATTCCCATTTGATTCCCACCTCATTGACACGTGATACCCACGTTATTCCCACTTGATTCCCACGTGATTGACACGTGATTCCCACGTGATTCCCACGTGATTCCCTCCTGATTGACACGTGATTCCCACGTTATTCCCACGTGATTCCCACGTGATTGACACGTGATTCCCACGTGATTCCCACGTGATTCCCACGTGATGGACGCATGATTCCCACGTGATTCCCATGTGATTGAAACGTGATTCCCACGTGATTCCCACGTAATTCTCACGTGATTGCCACGTGAATTACACTTGATTCCCACGTGATTATCACGTGATACCCATGTGATTCCCAAGTGATTGACACGTGTTTTCCACGTGCTTTCCACGTGATGCCCACATGATTCCCAAGTGATTGACACGTGATTTCCACGTTATTCCCACGTGATTGACACGTGATTCCCACGAGATTCCCACATGATTGACACGTGATTCCCACGTGATTCCCACGTGATTCCCCCGTGATTGACTCGGGATTCCCACGTGATTCCCACGTGATTCCCACGTGATTCCCCCGTGATTGACTCGGGATTCCCACGTGATTCCCACGTGATTCCCACGTGATTGACACGTGATTGACACGTGATTCCCACGTGATTCCCACGTGATTCCCACGTAATTCCCACGTGATTCCCACGTAATTCCCACGTGATTCCCACGTGATTCCCAAATGATTGTCACGTGATTCCCACGTGATTCCCACGTGATTCCCACGTGATTCCCACGTAATTCCCACGTGATTCCCACGTGATTCCCACGTGATTCCCACATGATTCCCACGTGATTCCCACGTGATTGACACGTGATTCACACGTGATTCCCCCGTGATTGACACGTGATTCCCACGTGATTCCCAAGTGATTGACACGTGTTTCCCACGTGATTGACACGTGATTTCCTTGTGATTGACACGTGATTTCCTTGTGATTCCTACGTGATTCCCACGTGATTTACACGTGATTACCACGTGATTCCCCCGTGATTGACACGTGATTCCCAAGTGATTCCATCGTGATTGACACGTGATTCCCACGTGAATGACACGTGATTTCCTTGTGATTCCCACGTGATTCCCACGTGATTTACACGTGATTACCACGTGATTCACAAATGATTGTCACGTGATTCCCACGTGATCCCACGTGATTCCCACGTGATTACCACGTGATTGACACATGATTGACACGTGATTCCCACGTGATTTACACGTGATTCCCACTTGATTCCCACGTGATTGACACGTGATTCCCACGTGATTCCCACGTGATTCCCACGTGATTCCCTCGTGATTGACACGTGATTCCCCCGTGATTTCCACGGGATTCCCACGTGATATCCACGTGACTCCCACGTGATTGACACGTGATTCCCACGTGATTGACACGTGATTGGCACGTGATTCCCAAGTGATTCCCATGTGATTGATACGTGATTCCTACGTGATTGACACGTGATTCCCACATGATTCCCACGTGATTCCCACGTGATTGACACCTCATTCCCTCGTGATTCCCATGTGATTCCCACGTGATTCCCAAACGATTCCCACGTGACGCCCACGTGATTGACACGTCATTCCTACGTGATTCCAACTTGATTGACACGAGATTCCCATTTGATATCCATGTGAATTAGCCGTGATTCCCACGTGATTCCCACGTGATTGACTCGTGATTCCCACGTGATTCCCACGTGATTACCACGTGATTCCCACGTGATTCCACATTATTGATGCATGATTCCACGTGATTCCCACATGATTGTCCCGTGATTCCCAAGTGATTGACACGTGATTCCCACTTGTTTCCCAAGTGATTCCCACGTGATTGACACCTGATTCCCACATGATTCCCACGTGATGCCCACATGATTCCCACGTGAATGACAGGTGATTACCCTGTGATTCCCAAGTGATTCCCACATGATTGACACGTGATTCCCTCGTGATTCACACGTGATTGAGATGTGACTACCACGTGATTCCCATGTGATTCCCACGTGTTTCCCACATGAATGACACGTGATTCCTACGTGATTCCCACATGATTGACACGTAATTCCCACATGATTGTAACGTGATTACCACGTGAATCCCACGTGACTCCCATGTGATTCCCACGTGATTGACGCATGATTCCAACGTGATTCACACGTGATTCCCACGTGATTCTTAAATGATTCCCATGTGATGCCCACGTGATGCCCACGTGATTTAATGTGATTTCCACGTGATTCCCACGTGATTAACTCGTGATTGTCACGTAATTCCCACATGATTCCCACGTGATTGACACGTGATTCCCACGTGATTCCCATTTGATTCCCACCTCATTGACACATGATACCCACGTTATTCCCACTTGATTCCCACGTGATTGACACGTGATTCCCACGTGATTCCCACGTGATTCCCTCCTGATTGACACGTGATTCCCACGTTATTCCCACGTGATTCCCACCTGATTAACACGTGATTCCCACGTGATTCCCACGTGATTCCCTCCTGATTGACACGTGATTCCCACGTTATTCCCACGTGATTTCCACGTGATTGACACGTGATTCCCACATGATTCCCAAGTGATTGACAGGTGATTCCCACGTTATTCCCACGTGATTGACACGTGATTCCCACGAGATTCCCACGTGATTGACACGTGATTCCCACGTGATTCCCACGTGATTCCCCCGTGATTGACTCGGGATTCCCACGTGATTCCCACGTGATTCCCACGTGATTCCCCCGTGATTGACTCGGGATTCCCACGTGATTCCCACGTGATTCCCACGTGATTCCCACGTGATTGACACGTGATTCCCACGTGATTCCCACGTGATTCCCACGTGATTGACACCTGATTCCCTCGTGATTCCCAAATGATTGTCACGTGATTCCCACGTGATTCCCACGTGATTCCCACGTGATTGACACGTGATTCCCACGTAATTCCCACGTGATTTCCACGTGATTCCCACGTGATTCCCACGTGATTGGCACGAGATTCCGACGTCATTCCCACGTGATTCCCACGTGATTGACACGTGATTCCCACGTGATTCCCACATGATTGACACGTGATTCCCACGTGATTCCCACATGATTCCCACGTGATTCCCACGTGATTGACACGTGATTCACACGTGATTCACACGTGAATCCCCCGTGATTGACACGTGATTCCCACGTGATTCCCAAGTGATTGACACGTGTTTCCCACGTGATTGACACGTGATTTCGTTGTGATTGACACGTGATTTCCTTGTGATTCCCACGTGATTTACACGTGATTACCACGTGATTCCCCCGTGATTGACACGTGATTCCCAAGTGATTCCATCGTGATTGACACGTGATTCCCACGTGAATGACACGTGATTTCCTTGTGATTCCCACGTGATTCCCACGTGATTTACACGTGATTACCACGTGATTCACAAATGATTGTCACGTGATTCCCACGTGATCCCACGTGATTCCCACGTGATTACCACGTGATTGACACATGATTGACACGTGATTCCCACGTGATTCCCACGTGATTTACACGTGATTCCCACTTGATTCCCACGTGATTTACACGTGATTCCCACGTGATTCCCACGTCATTCCCACGTGATTGACACCTGATTCCCACGTGATTCCCAACTGATTGTCACGTGATTCCCACGTGATTCCCACGTGATTGACACGTGATTCCCACGTAATTCCCACGTGATTCCCACGTGATTGGCACGAGATTCCGCCGTGATTCCCACGTGATTGACACGTGATTCCCACGTGATTCCCACATAATTGACAGGTGATTCCCACGTGATTCCCACATGATTCCCACGTGATTCCCACGTGATTCACACGTGATTCACACGTGAATCACACGTGATTCCCCCGTGATTGACACGTGATTCCCACGTGATTCCCTAATGATTTTCACGTCATTAACACGTGATTCCCAGATGATTCCAACGTGATTCCCACGTGATTGACACGTGATTCCCACGTGATTCCCACGTGGTTGACACGTGATTCAAATGTGATTCCACGTGAGTCCCAAGTGTTTGCCATGTGATTTCCACGTAATTAACACGTGATTCCCACGTGATTCCCACGTGACTCCCTCGTGATTTCCACGTGATTGACACGTGAATCCCACGTGATTCCCACGTGATTGAGGCGTGATTACCACGTGATTGACACGTGATTCCCAGGTGATTGACACGTGATTCCCACGTGATTCCCACATGACTCCGACGTGATTCCCACGTGATTGACATGTGATTAGGACGTGATTCCTACGTCATTGACACGTGATTCCCACGTGATTAACACGTGACTCCAAAGTGATTCCCACGTGATTGACATGTGATTAGGACGTGATTCCTACGTGATTGACACGTGATTCCTACGTGATTCCCACGTGATACCCACGTGATTGACACGTGAGGCCCACGATATTCTCACGTGATTCACACGTGATTCCCACGTGATTGACATGTGATTCCCAAGTGATTCCATCGTGATTGACACGTGATTCCCATGTGATTCCCACGTGATTGACACGTGATTCCCACGTGATTGACACGTGATTTCCTCGTGATTCCCACGTGATTCCAACGTGATTTACACGTGATTACCACGTGATTCCCAAATGATTGTCACGTGATTCCCACGTGATCCCACGTGATTCCCGTGATTCCCACGTGATTGACACGTGTTTCCCACGTGATTGACACGATATTCCCACGTGATTCCCTCGTGATAGACAAGTGATTCACACGTGATTCCCACGTGATTGACACGTGATTCACACGTGATTCCCACGTGATTGACACGTGATTCCCACGTGATTCCCACGTGATTGACACGTGATTCACACGTGATTCCCACGTGATTCCCACGTGATTCCCACGTGATTGACACGTGTTTCCCACGTGATTGACACGTGATTCCCACGTGATTCCCTCGTGATTGACACGTGATTCCCCCGTGATTTCCACGGGATTCCCACGTGATATCCACGTGACTCCCACGTGATTGACACGTGATTCCCACGTGATTCCCACGTGATTGACACGTGATTCCTACGTGATTGACACGTGATACCCACATGATTCCCACGTGATTCCCACGTGATACGGATGGGATTGACACGTGATTACCCCGTGATTCCCACGTGATTCCCACGTGATTGACACTTCATTTCCACGTGATTTCACCTGATTCCAACGTGATTAACAAACGATTCCCACGTTATGCCCACGTGATTGACACGTCATTCCCACGTGATTCCAACTTGATTGACACGAGATTCCCATTTGATATCCACGTGAATTAGACGTGATTCCCACGTGATTCCCACGTGATTGACTCGTGATTCCCACGTGATTCCCATGTGATTCCCACGTGATTCCCACCTGATTCCCACGTGATTCCCACATTATTGATGCATGATTCCACGTGATTCCCACATGATTGACACGTGATTCCCATGTGATTCCCACGTGACTCACACGTGATTCCCAAGTGATTGACACGTGTTTCCCACTTGTTTCCCTTGTGATTCCCACGTGATTGACACCTGATTCCCACATGATTCCTACGTGATGCCCACGTGATTCCCACGTGAATGACACGTGATTACCATGTGATTCCCTGGTGATTCACACGTGAATGAGATGTGATTACCACGTGATTCCCATGTGATTCCCACGTTATTCCCACATGAATGACACGTGATTCCTACGTGATTCCCACGTGATTGACACGTAATTCCCACATGATTGCCACGTGATTACCACGTGAATCCCACGTGACTCCCATGTGATTCCCACGTGATTGACGCATGATTCCCACGTGATTCCCACGTGATTCCTACGAGATTCCCCCGTGATTCCCATGGGATTGACACGTGATTCCCACGTGATTCCCACGTGATTGATACGTGATTCCCTCGTGACTCCCACGTGACTCCAACGTGACTCCCACGTAATTGACATGTGATTCCCACGTGATTGACACGTGATTCCCACGTGATTCCCACGTGACTCCAACGTGACTCCCACGTAATTGACATGTGATTCCCACGTGATTCCAACGTGATAGACACGTGATGCCCACGTGATTCCCACGTGATTGACACGTGATTTCCACGTGATTCCCACTTGATTCTCACATGATTGACACGTCATTAACACGTGATTCCCACGTGAATCCCACGTGATTCCCACGTGATTCCCACGTGATTGACACGTGATTCCCACCTTATTCCCACGTGATTCCCACGTGATTGACACGTGATTCCCACATGACTCCCACGTGATGGACACGTGAAACCCACGTGATTCCCACGTGATTCCCACGTGATTCTACTTGACTCCCACTTGATTCCCACGTGATTGACGATGATTCCCACGTGATTCCCACGTGATTGACACGTGATTCCCAGGTGATTGACACGTGATTCCCACGTGATTCCCACGTGCTTCCCACATGATTGACACGTGATTCCCATGTGATTCTCACGTGATTCCCACGTGATTGACACGTGATTCCCACGTGATTATCACGTGATTCCCATGTGATTCGCAAGTGATTGACACGTGATTTGCACGTGCTTCCCACGTGATTCCTAATTGACTCCCACGTGATTCCCACGTGACTCCCATGTGATTCCCACGTGATAGACGCATGATTCCCACGTGATTCCCACCTGATTCCTACGTGATTCCCACGTGATTCCCACGGGATTGACACGTGATTCCCACGTGATTCCCACGTGATTGACAAGTGATTCCCACATGATTCCCACGTGACTCCAACGTGATTCCCACGTTATTGACACGTAATTCCCACCTTATTCCCACGTGATTCCCACGGGATTGCCATGTCATTCCCAAGTGATTGCCATGTGATTCCCACGTGATTGACACGTGATTCCCACGTGATTCCACCGTGATTCCCACGTGATTCCCAAATGATTCCCACGTGATGCCCTCGTGATGCTCACGTGATTGACACGTGATTCCCTCATGATTCCCACGTGATTGACACGTGATTCCCAAGTTTTTTCCACGTGATTCCCACGTGATTGACACGTGATTCCGACGTGATTCCCAAATGATTTTCACGTGATCCACACGTGATTCCAACGTAATTCCCACATGATTCCCACGTGATTGACACGTGATTCCCTCTGATTCCCACATGATTCCCACGTGATTCCCTCGTGATTCCCACGTGATTGACACGTGATTCCCAAGTTTTTTCCACGTGATTCACACGTGATTGATACTTGATTCCCACGTGATTCCCACGTAATTCTCACGTGATTGCCACGTGAATTACACGTGATTCCCACGTGATTATCACGTGATACACATGTGATTCCCAAGTGTTTGACACGTGTTTCCCACGTGCTTTCCACGTGATTCCCACGTGATTCCCAAGTGATTGAAACGTGATTCCCACGTTATTCCCACGTGATTGACACGTGATTCCCACGAGATTCCCCCGAGATTACCACGTGATTGACACGTGATTGATGCATGATTTCCACTTGATTCCCACGTGATTGACACGTGATTGACACGTGATTCCCACGTGACTCCCTCGTGATTGACTCGTGATTCCCACGTGATTCCCACGTGAATGACACGTGATTCCCACGTGATTCCCACGTGATTCCCCCGTGATTGACTCGGGATTCCCACGTGATTCCCACGTGATTCCCACGTGATTGACACGTGATTGACACGTGATTCCCACGTGATTCCCACGTGATTGACACGTGATTCCCACGTGATTCCCAAATGATTGTCACGTGATTCCCACGTGATTCCCACGTGATTCCCAAATTATTGTCACGTGATTCCCACGTGATTCCCACGTGATTCCCACGTGATTGGCACGAGATTCCGACGTTGTTCCCACGTGATTCCAACGTGATTGACACGTGATTCCCACGTGATTCCCACATGATTGATACGTGATTCCCACGTGATTCCCACATGATTCCCACGTGATTCCCACGTGACTGACACGTGATTCACACGTGATTCCCCCGTGATTGACATGTGATTCCCACGTGATTCCCACGTGACTCCAAAGTGATACCCACGTTATTGACACGTGATTCCCACCTTATTCCCACATGATTCCCACGGGATTGCCATGTCATTCCCACGTGATTGCCATGTGATTCCCACGTGATTGACACGTGATTCCCACGTGATTCCACCGTGATTCCCACGTGATTCCCAAATGATTCCCACGTGATGCCCTCGTGATTCTCACGTGATTGACACGTGACTCCCTCATGATTCCCACATGATTGACACGTGATTCCAACGTGATTCACACATAATTCCATCGTGATTGACACGTGGTTCCCACATGATTCCCACGATATTGACACGGGATTCCAACGAGATTCCCACATGATTACCACGTGATTCCCACGTGATTGACACGTGATTCCCACGTGATTCCCACGTGATTCACAAGTGATTCCCACGTGATTCCCACGTGATGCCCACGTGATTGACACGTCATTCCCACGTGATTCCCACGTGATTGACACGTGATTCCCACGTGATTGACACGTGATTCCCACGTGATTCCCACGTGATTCCCACGTGGTTGACACGTGATTCCCCCATGATTCCCACGTGATTGACACATGATTCCCACGTGATTCTCACGCGATTCCCATGTGATTTCCACGTGATTGACAAGGGATTCCCACGTGCTTCCCACGTGCTTCCCACGTGATTGACACGTGATTTCCACGTGATTGACATGTAATTGCCACGTGATTCCCACGTGATTCCCACGTGATTGACACCTGATTCCCACGTGATTCCCAAATGATTGTCACGTGATTCCCACGTGATTCCCACGTGATTGACACGTGATTCCCACGTAATTCCCACGTGATTCCCACGTGATGCCCACGTGATTCCCACGTGATTGGCACGAGATTCCGACGTTGTTCCCATGTGATTCCAACGTGATTGACACGTGATTCCCACGTGATTCCCACATGATTGACACGTGATTGACACGTGATTCCCACGTGATTCCCACGTGATTCCCACGTGATTGACACGTGATTCCCACGTGGTTCCCAAATGATTGTCACGTGATTCCCACGTGATTCCCACGTGATTCCCACGTGATTGACACGTGATTCCCACGTAATTCCCACGTGATTCCCACGTGATTCCCACGTGATTACCACGTGATTCCCACGTGATTGGCACGAGATTCCGACGTTGTTCCCATGTGATTCCAACGTGATTGACACGTGATTCCCACGTGATTCCCACATGATTGATACGTGATTCCCACATGATTCCCACATGATTCCCACGTGATTCCCACGTGACTGACACGTGATTCACACGTGATTCACACGTGATTCCCCCGTGATTGACATGTGATTCCCACGTGATTCCCACGTGACTCCAACGTGATTCCCACGTTATTGACACGTGATTCCCACCTTATTCCCACGTGATTCCCACGGGATTGCCATGTCATTCCCACGTGGTTGCCATGTGATTCCCACGTGATTGACACGTGATTCCCACGTGATTCCACCGTGATTCCCACGTGATTCCCAAATGATTCCCACGTGATGCCCTCGTGATGCTCACGTGATTGACACGTGATTCCCTCATGATTCCCACATGATTGACACGTGATTCCCACGTGATTCACACATAATTCCATCGTGATTGACACGTGGTTCCCACATGATTCCCACGATATTGACACGGGATTCCAACGTGATTCCCACATGATTACCACGTGATTCCCACGTGATTGACACGTGATTCCCCTGTGATTCCCACGTGATTCACAAGTGATTCCCACGTGATTCCCACGTGATGCCCACGTGATTGACACGTCATTCCCACGTGATTCCCACGTGATTGACACGTGATTCCCACGTGATTGACACGTGATTCCCACATGATACCCACGTGATTGACACGTTATTCCCACGTGATTCCTACGTGATTTCCACGTGATTCCCACGTAATTCCCACGTGACTCCCATGTGATTTCCACGTTATTGACACGTGATTCCCACGTGATTGATATGTGATTCCCACGTGATTCCCACGTGATTGACACGCGATTCCCATGTGATTCCCAAGTGATTCCCACGTGATTGACACGTGATTCCCACGGGTTTCCCACGTGATTGACACGTGATTCCCACGTAATTTCCACGTGAATGACACGTGATTCCCACGAGATTGACACGTGATTCAAACATGATTCCAATGTGATTCGCACATGATTGACATGTGATTCCCAAGTGATTCCCACGTGATTCCCACATGATTTCCATGCCATTGACACATGATTCCCACGTGATTCCCACGTGATTCCCACGTGATTGACACGTGATTGACTCGTGATTCCCAAGTGATTCCCACGTGATTCCAACGTGATTCCCACGTGATTGACATGTGACTCCCACATGATTCCCACGTGATTGACACGTGATTCCCACGTGATTCCCACGTGACTCCGACGTGATTCCCACGTGATTGACACGTGATTACCACGTGATTCCTACATGATTGACAGGTGATTCCTACGTGATTCCCACGTGATACCCACGTGATTGACACGTGAGGTCCTCGAGATTCTCACGTGATTCACATGTGATTCCCACGTGAATGAAACGTGAGTGCCACGTGATTCCATCGTGATTGACACGTGATTCCCGTGTGATTCCTACGTGATTTCCGCGTGATTCCCACGTGATTCCCACGTGATTGACACGTGATTCCCACGTGATTCCCAAATAATTGTCACGTGATTCCCACGTGAACACACGTGATTCCCACGTGATTCCCACGTGATTGACACGTGATTCCCACGTGATTCAAAATTGATTCCCACGTGATTCCAACGTGATTGAAAAGTGATTCCCAAATGATTCCCGTGTGATACGCATGTGATGCCCATGTGATTGACACGTGATTCCTACCTGATTCCCTCGTGATTGACAAGTGATTACCATATGATTCCCACGTGATTGACACGTTATTCCCACGTGATTCCTACGTGATTACCACGTGATTCCCATGTTATTACCACGTGACTCCCATGTGATTCCCACGTGATTGACGCATGATTCCCACGTGATTCCCACGTGATTCCCACGGGATTGACACGTGATTCACACGTGATTACCACGTGATTTACACGTGATTCCCACGTGATTCCCACGTGACTCCAATGTGATTCCCACGTAATTGACATGTGATTCCCACGTGCTTGACACGTGATTCCCATATGATTCCCACGTGATTCCAAAGTGATTGACACGTGATTCCCACGTGATTCCCACGTGATTGACACGTATTTTCCAGGTGATTCCCACTTGATTCTCACATGATTGACACGTGATTGACACGTGATTCCCACGTGAATCCCACGTGATTCCCAGGTGATTGACACGTGATTCCCACCTTATTCCAGCATGATTCTCACGGGATTGACATGTCATTCACACGTGATTGCCACGTGATTCCCACGTGATTGACACGTGATTCCCACGTGATTCCCACATGATTCCCAAATGATTCCCACGTGATACCCAAGTGATTGACACGTGACTGCCACGTGATTCCCACGTGATTGACACGTTATTCCCACGTTATTCACACGTAATTCCATCATGATTGACACGTGATTCCCACATGATTCCCACGATATTGACATGTGATTCCAACGTGATTCCCACGTGATTACCACGTGACTCCCACGTGATTCCCTCGTGATTCCCAAATGATTCCCACGTGATGCCCACGTGATTGACACGTGATTCCCACATGATTCCCCCGTGATTGACACGTGATTCCCACGTTATTCACACATAATTCCATCATGATTGACACGTGATTCCCACATGATTCCCACGTTATTGACATGTGATTCCAACGTGATGCCCACGTGATTACCACGTGATTCCCATGTGATTCCCACGTAACTCCCACGTGATTCCCACGTGATTGAGGCGTGATTACCTCTTGATTCCCACATGATTCCCACGTGATTGACACGTGATTCCCACGTTATTCACACGTAATTCCATCATGATTGACACGTGATTCCCACATGATTCCCACGATATTGACATGTGATTCCAACGTGATTCCCACGTGATTACCACGTGATTTCCATGTGATTCCCACGTGACTCCTACGGACTCCCACATGATTGAAACGTGATACCCACGTGATTCCCACGTGATTGACACGTGATTCCCACGTGATTTCCACGTGATTCACATGTGATTCCCATGTGATTCCAACGTGATTGACACGTGATTTCCAAATGATTCCCACGTGATGCCCACGTGATTGACACGTCATTCCCACGTGATTCCAACTTGATTGACACGAGATTCCCACGTGATTTCCATGTGATTAAATGTGATTTCCACCTGATTCACGTGATTGACACGTGATTCCAACGTGATTCCCACGTGATTACCACGTGATTCCCATGTGATTCCCACGTGACTCCTACGGACTCCCACATGATTGACACGTGATACCCACGTGATTCCCACGTGATTCCCACGTGATTGACACGTGATTCCCACGTGATTCCCACGTGATCCCCACGTGATTCCCATGTGATTCCCACGTAACTCCCACGTGATTCCCACGTGATTGAGGCGTGATTACCTCTTGATTCCCACATGATTTCCACGTGATTGACACGTGATTCCCACGTCATTCACACGTAATTCCATCATGGTTGACACGTGATTCCCACATTATTCCCACGATATTGACATGTGATTCAAACGTGATTCCCACGTGATTACCACGTGATTCCCATGTGATTCCCACGAGACTCCTACGGACTCCCACATGATTGACACGTGATACCCACGTGATTCCCACGTGATTCCCACGTGATTGACACGTGATTGACACGTGATTCCCACGTGATTCCCACGTGATTCCCATGTGATTCCAACGTGATTGACACGTGATTTCCAAATGATTCCCACGTGATGCCCACGTGATTGACACGTCATTCCCACGTGATTCCAACTTGATTGACACGAGATTCCCACGTGATTTCCACGTGATTAAATGTGATTTCCACCTGATTCACGTGATTGACACGTGATTCCCACGTGATTCCCACGTGATTCCCAAGTGATTGATATGTGATTCCCAAGTGATTCCCACGTGATTGACACGTGATTCCCACGTGATTCCCATGTGATTGACACTTGATTCCCACTTGATTCCCACGTGTTTCTACGTGATTGACCCATGACACCCACGTGATTCCCACGTGAATCCAACGTGATTGACACGTGATTCCCACGTGAATGACACGAGATTCTCACGTGATTCCCACGTGAATCCCACGTGATTGACACGTGATTCTCACGTGATTCCCATGTGATTCCAAAGTGACTGACACGTGATTCCCACGTGATTCCCATGTGATTCCTACGTGATTCCCACGTGATTCCCACGTGATTCCCAAGTGATTGATACGTGATTCCCACGTGATTCCCAGGTGATTGACACGTGATTCCCACGTGATTCCCATGTGATTGACACGTGATTCCCAAGTGATTCCCACGTGTTTCCACGTGATTAACCCATGACACCCACGTGATTCCCACGTGAATCCAACGTGATTGACACCTGATTCCCACGTGATTCCCAAATGATTGTCACGTGATTCCCACGTGATTCCCACGTGATTGACACGTGATTCCCACGTAATTCCCACGTGATTCCCACGTGATTCCCACGTGATTCCCACGTGATTGGCACAAGATTCCGCCATGATTCCCACGTGATTGACACGTGATTCCCATGTGATTCCCACATGATTGACAGGTGATTCCCACGTGATTCCCACATGATTCCCATGTGATTCCCACGTGATTGACACGTGATTCACACGTGATTCCCCCGTGATTGACACGTGATTCCAACGTGATTCCCTAATGATTTTCACGTCATTCCCACGTGATTCCCAGGTGATTCCAACGTGATTCCCACGTGATTGACAGGTGATTTCCACGTGATTCCCACGTGATTCCCACGTGATTCCCACGTGATTGACACGTGATTCAAATGTGATTCCCACGTGAATCCCAAGTGTTTGCCACGTGATTTCCACGTGATTAACACGTGATTCCCACGTGATTCCCACGTGACTCCCTCGTGATTTCCACGTGATTGACACGTGAATCCCACGTGATTCCCATGTGATTGAGGCGTGATTCCCACGTGATTGACACGTGATTCCCAGGCGATTGGCACGTGATTCCCACATGACTCCGACGTGATTCCCACGTGATTGACATGTGATTAGGACGTGATTCCTATGTGATTGACACGTGATTCCCACGTGATTCCCACGTGACTCCGACGTAATTCCCACGTGATTGACATGTGATTAGGACGTGATTCCTACGTGATTGACACGTGATTCCTACGTGATTCCCACGTGATACCCACGTGATTGACACGTGAGGCCCACGAGATTCTCACGTGATTCACACGTGATTCCCACGTGATTGACACGTGATTCCCAAGTGATTCCATCGTGATTGACACGTGATTCCCATGTGATTCCCACGTGATTGACACGTGATTCCCACGTGATTGACACGTGATTTCCTCGTGATTCCCCTGTGATTGACAGGTGATTCACACGTGATTCCCCCGTGATTGACACGTGATTCCCACGTGATTCCCTAATGATTTTCACGTCATTCCCACGTGATTCGCAGGTGATTCCAACGTGATTCCCACGTGATTGACAGGTGATTTCCACGTAATTCCCACGTGATTCCCACGTGATTCCCACGTGATTGACACATGATTCAAATGTGATTCCCACGTGAATCCGAAGTGTTTGCCACGTGATTTCCACGTGATTAACACGTGATTCCCACGTGATTCCCACGTGACTCCCTCGTGATTTCCACGTGATTAACACGTGAATCCCACGTGATTCCCACTTGATTGAGGCGTGATTCCCACGTGATTGACACGTGATTCCCAGGCGATTGACACGTGATTCCCACATGACTCCGACGTGATTCCCACGTGATTGACATGTGATTAGGACGTGATTCCTATGTGATTGACACGTGATTCCCACGTGATTCCCACGTGACTCCGACGTGATTCCCACGTGATTGACATGTGATTAGGACGTGATTCCTACGTGATTGACACGTGATTCCTACGTGATTCCCACGTGATACCCACGTGATTGACACGTGAGGCCCACGAGATTCTCACGTGATTCACACGTGATTCCCACGTGATTGACACGTGATTCCCAAGTGATTCCATCGTGATTGACACGTGATTCCCATGTGATTCCCACGTGATTGACACGTGATTCCCACGTGATTGACACGTGATTTCCTCGTGATTCCCACGTGATTCCCACGTGATTTACACGTGATTACCACGTTATTCCCAAATGATTGTCACGTGGTTCCCACGTGATCCCACGTGATTCCCACGTGATTCCCACGTGATTGAAACGTGTTTCCCACGTGATTGACACGTGATTCCCACGTGATTCCGTCGTGATTGACAAGTGATTACCCCTTGATTGACACTTCATTTCCACGAGATTCCCACGTGATTGACACGTGATTCCCACGTGATTCCCACGTGATTGACACGTGATTCACACGTGATTCCCATGTGATTCCCACGTGATTCCCACGTGATTGACACGTGTTTCCCCCGTGATTGACACGTGATTCCCACGTGATTCCCCCGTGATTTCCACGGGATTCCCACGTGATATCCACGTGACTCCCACGTGATTGACTCGTGATTCCCACGTGATTCCCACGTGATTCCCACGTGACTCCCTCGTGATTTCCACGTGATTGACACGTGAATCCCACGTGATTCCCATGTGATTGAGGCGTGATTCCCACGTGATTGACACGTGATTCCCAGGCGATTGACACGTGATTCCCACATGACTCCGACGTGATTCCCACGTTATTGACATGTGATTAGGACGTGATTCCTATGTGATTGACACGTGATTCCCACGTGATTCCCACGTGACTCCGACGTGATTCCCACGTGATTGACATGTGATTAGGACGTGATTCCTACGTGATTGACACGTGATTCCTACGTGATTCCCACGTGATACCCACGTGATTGACACGTGAGGCCCACGAGATTCTCACGTGATTCACACGTGATTCCCACGTGATTGACACGTGATTCCCAAGTGATTCCATCGTGATTGACACGTGATTCCCATGTGATTCCCACGTGATTGACACGTGATTCCCACGTGATTGACACGTGATTCCCACGTGATTGACACGTGTTTCCCCCGTGATTGACACGTGATTCCCACGTGATTCCCCCGTGATTTCCACGGGATTCCCACGTGATATCCACGTGACTCCCACGTGATTGACTCGTGATTCCCACGTGATTCCCACGTGATTCCCACGTGACTCCCTCGTGATTTCCACGTGATTGACACGTGAATCCCACGTGATTCCCATGTGATTGAGGCGTGATTCCCACGTGATTGACACGTGATTCCCAGGCGATTGACACGTGATTCCCACATGACTCCGACGTGATTCCCACGTTATTGACATGTGATTAGGACGTGATTCCTATGTGATTGACACGTGATTCCCACGTGATTCCCACGTGACTCCGACGTGATTCCCACGTGATTGACATGTGATTAGGACGTGATTCCTACGTGATTGACACGTGATTCCTACGTGATTCCCACGTGATACCCACGTGATTGACACGTGAGGCCCACGAGATTCTCACGTGATTCACACGTGATTCCCACGTGATTGACACGTGATTCCCAAGTGATTCCATCGTGATTGACACGTGATTCCCATGTGATTCCCACGTGATTGACACGTGATTCCCACGTGATTGACACGTGATTTCCTCGTGATTCCCCCGTGATTGACACGTGATTCCCACGTGATTCCCTAATGATTTTCACGTCATTCCCACGTGATTCGCAGGTTATTCCAACGTGATTCCCACGTGATTGACAGGTGATTTCCACGTAATTCCCACGTGATTCCCACGTGATTCCCACGTGATTGACACATGATTCAAATGTGATTCCCACGTGAATCCGAAGTGTTTGCCACGTGATTTCCACGTGATTAACACGTGATTCCCACGTGATTCCCACGTGACTCCCTCGTGATTTCCACGTGATTAACACGTGAATCCCACGTGATTCCCACGTGATTGAGGCGTGATTCCCACGTGATTGACACGTGATTCCCAGGCGATTGACACGTGATTCCCACATGACTCCGACGTGATTCCCACGTGATTGACATGTGATTAGGACGTGATTCCTATGTGATTGACACGTGATTCCCACGTGATTCCCACGTGACTCCGACGTGATTCCCACGTGATTGACATGTGATTAGGACGTGATTCCTACGTGATTGACACGTGATTCCTACGTGATTCCCACGTGATACCCACGTGATTGACACGTGAGGCCCACGAGATTCTCACGTGATTCACACGTGATTCCCACGTGATTGACACGTGATTCCCAAGTGATTCCATCGTGATTGACACGTGATTCCCATGTGATTCCCACGTGATTGACACGTGATTCCCACGTGATTGACACGTGATTTCCTCGTGATTCCCACGTGATTCCCACGTGATTTACACGTGATTACCACGTTATTCCCAAATGATTGTCACGTGGTTCCCACGTGATCCCACGTGATTCCCACGTGATTCCCACGTGATTGAAACGTGTTTCCCACGTGATTGACACGTGATTCCCACGTGATTCCCTCGTGATTGACAAGTGATTCCCCCTTGATTGACACTTCATTTCCACGAGATTCCCACGTGATTGACAGGTGATTCCCACGTGATTCCCACGTGATTGACACGTGATTCACACGTGATTCCCATGTGATTCCCACGTGATTCCCACGTGATTGACACGTGTTTCCCCCGTGATTGACACGTGATTCCCACGTGATTCCCCCGTGATTTCCACGGGATTCCCACGTGATTCCCAAACGATTCCCACGTGACGCCCACGTGATTGACACCTCATTCCCTCGTGATTCCCACGTGATTCCCACGTGATTCCCAAACGATTCCCACGTGACGCCCACGTGATTGGCACGTCATTCCTACGTGATTCCAACTTGATTGACACGAGATTCCCATTTGATATCCACGTGAATTAGACGTGATTACCACGTGATTCCCAAGTGATTGACTCGTGATTCCCACGTGATTCCCACGTGATTCCCACATGATTCCCACATTATTGATGCATGATTCCACGTGATTCCCACATGATTGACACGTGATTCCCATGTGATTCCCACGTGACTCACACGTGATTCCCAAGTGATTGACACGTGATTCCCACTTGTTTCCCTTGTGATTCCCACGTGATTGACACCTGATTCCCACATCATTCCCACGTGATGCCCACGTGATTCCCACGTGAATGACACGTGATTACCATGTGATTCCCTGGTGATTCACACGTGAATGAGATGTGATTACCACGTGATTCCCATGTGAATCCCACGTTATTCCCACATGAATGACACGTGATTCTTACGTGATTCCCACGTGATTGACACGTAATTCCCACATGATTGCCACGTGATTACCACGTGAATCCCACGTGACTCCCATGTGATTCCCACGTGATTGACGCATGATTCCAACGTGATTCACACGTGATTGCAACGTGATTCCTAAATGATTCCCACGTGATCCACACGTGATTCCCACGTAATTCCCACATGATTCCCACGTGATTCCCACGTGATTCCCACCTGATTGACACGTGATTCCGACGTGATTCCCAAATGATTGTCACGTGATCCACACGTGATTCCCACGTAATTCCCACATGATTCCCACGTGATTGACACGTGATTCCCTCGTGATTCCCACATGATTCCCACGTGATTCCCTCGTGATTCCCACGTGATTGACACGTGATTCCCAAGTTTTTCCCACGTGATTCCCACGTGATTGACACTTCATTCCCACGTGATTCCCACGTAATTCTCACGTGATTGCCACGTGAATTACACGTGATTCCCACGTGATTATCACGTGATACACATGTGATTCCCAAGTGATTGACACGTGTTTCCCACGTGCTTTCCACGTGATTCCCACGTGATTCCCAAGTGATTGAAACGTGATTCCCACGTTATTCCCACGTGATTGACACGTGATTCCCACGAGATTCCCCCGAGATTCCCACGTGATTGACACGTGATTGATGCATGATTTCCACTTGATTCCCACGTTATTGACACGTGATTGACACGTGATTCCCAGGTGATTCACTCGTGATTGACAAGTGATTCCCACGTGATTTCCACGGGATTCCCACGTGATTCCCACGTGACTCCCTCGTGATTGACTCGTGATTCCCACGTGATTCCCACGTGAATGACACGTGATTCCCACGTGATTCCCACGTGATTCCCCCGTTATTGACTCGGGATTCCCACTTGATTCCCACGTGATTCCCCCGTTATTGACTCGGGATTCCCACTTGATTCCCACGTGATTCCCATGTGATTCCCACGTGATTGACACGTGATTCCCACGTGATTCCCACATGATTGACAGGTGATTCCCACGTGATTCTCACATGATTCCCACGTGATTCCCACGTGATTGACACGTGATTCACACGTGATTCACACGTGATTCCCCCGTGATTGACACGTGATTCCCACGTCATTCCCTAATGATTTTCACGTCATTCCCACGTGATTCCCAGATGATTCCAACGTGATTCCCACATGATTGACACGTGATTCCCACGTGATTCTCACGTGATTCCCACGTGATTCCCACGTGATTGACACGTGATTCAAATGTGATTCCCACGTGAGTCCCAAGTGTTTGCCACGTGATTTCCACGTGATTAACACGTGATTCCCACGTGATTCCCACGTGACTCCCTCGTGATTTCCACGTGATTGACACGTGAATCCCACGTGATTCCCACGTGATTGAGGCGTGATTCCCACGTGATTCCCACGTGATTGACACGTGATTCACACGTGATTCCCACGTGATTCCCACGTGATTGACACGATATTCCCACGTGATTCCCTCGTGATTGACAAGTGATTCCCCCGTGATTGACACTTCATTTCCACGAGATTCCCACGTGATTGACACGTGATTCCCACGTGATTCCCACGTGATTGACACGTGATTCAAACGTGATTCCCACGTGATTCCCACGTGATTGACACGTGTTTCCCACGTGATTGACACGTGATTCCCACGTGATTCCCACGTGATTTACACGTGATTAACACGTGATTCCCACGTGAATCCCATGTGATTCCCACGTGATTGACACGTGTTTCCCACGTGATTGACACGTGATTCCCATGTGATTCCCTCGTGACTGACACGTGATTCCCCCGTGATTTCCACGGGATTCCCACGTGATATCCACGTGACTCCCACGTGATTGACACGTGATTCCCACGTGATTCCCACGTGATTGACACGTGATTCCCACGTGATTCCCAAATGACTGTCACGTGATCCACACGTGATTCCCACGTGATTCCCACGAGTTTCCCACGTGATTGACACGTGATTCCCACGTGATTCCCACGTGATTGACACGTGATTCCTACGTGATTGACACGTGATACCCACATGATTCCCACGTGATTCCCACGTGATACGGATGGGATTGACACATGATTACCCCGTGATTCCCACGTGATTCCCACGTGATTGACACTTCATTTCCACGTGATTTCACGTGATTCCAACGTGATTACCAAACGATTCCCACGTTATGCCCACGTGATTGACACGTCATTCCCACGTGATTCCAACTTGATTGACACGATATTCCCATTTGATATCCACGTGAATTAGACGTGATTCCCACGTGATTCCCACGTGATTGACTCGTGATTCCCACGTGATTCCCATGTGATTCCCACGTGATTGACGCATGATTCCAACGTGATTCACACGTGATTCCAACGTGATTCCTAAATGATTACCACGTGATCCACACGTGATTCCCACGTAATTCCCACATGATTCCCACGTGATTGACACGTGATTCCCACGTGATTCCCACGTGATTGACTCGTGATTCCCACGTGATTCCCATGTGATTCCCACGTGATTGACGCATGATTCCAACGTGATTCACACGTGATTCCCACGTGATTCCCAAATGATTGTCACGTGATCCACACGTGATTCCCACGTAATTCCCACATGATTACCACGTGATTGACACGTGATTCACTCGTGATTCCCACATGATTCCCACGTGATTCCCTCGTGATTCCCAGGTGATTCACACGTGATTCCCAATTTTTCCCACGTGATTCCCACGTGATTGACACTTGATTCCCACGTGATTCCCACGTAATTCTCACGTGATTGAAACGTGAATTACACGTCATTCCCACGTGATTATCACGTGATACACATGTGATTCCCAAGTGATTGACACGTGTTTCCCACGTGCTTTCCACGTGATTCCCACGTGATTCCCAAGTGATTGACACGTGATTCCCACGTTATTCCCACGTGATTGACACGTGATTCCCACGAGATTCCCCTGAGATTCCCACGTGATTGACACGTGATTGATGCATGATGTCCAGTTGATTCCCACGTGATTGACACGTGATTGACACGTGATTCCCACGTGATTCACTCGTGATTGACAAGTGATTCCCACGTGATTTCCACGGGATTCCCACGTGATTCCCACGTGACTCCCTCGTGATTGACTCGTGATTCCCACGTGATTCCCACGTGATTCCCACGTGATTCCCCCGTGATTGACTCGGGATTCCCATGTGATTCCCACGTGATTCCCACGTGATTGACACGTGATTGACAAGTGATTCCCACGTGATTCCCACGTGATTCCCACGTGATTGACAACTGATTCCCACGTGATTCCCAAATGTTTGTCACGTGATTCCCACGTGATTCCCACGTGATTCCCACGTGATTCCCACGTGATTCCCACGTGATTCCCACGTGATTGGCACGAGATTCCGACCTGATTCCCACTTGATTCCCACCTGATTGACACGTGATTCCCACGTCATTCCCACATGATTGACACGTGATTCCCACGTGATTCCCACGTGATTCCCACGTGATTCCCACGTGATTGACACGTAATTCCCACATGATTGTAACGTGATTACCACGTGAATCCCACGTGACTCCCATGTGATTCCCACGTGATTGACGCATGATTCCAACGTGATTCACACGTGATTCCCACGTCATTCCTAAATGATTACCATGTGATGCCCACGTGATACCCACGTGATTTAATGTGATTTCCACGTGATTCCCACGTGATTAACTCGTGATTGTCACGTAATTCCCACATGATTCCCACGTGATTGACACGTGATTCCCACGTGATTCCCATTTGATTCCCACCTCATTGACACGTGATACCCACGTTATTCCCACTTGATTCCCACGTGATTGACACGTGATTCCCACGTGATTCCCACGTGATTCCCTCCTGATTGACACGTGATTCCCACGTTATTCCCACGTGATTCCCACGTGATTGACACGTGATTCCCACGTGATTCCCACGTGATTCCCACGTGATTGACGCATGATTCCCTCGTGATTCCCATGTGATTGAAACGTGATTCCCACGTGATTCCCACATAATTCTCACGTGATTGCCACGTGAATTACACTTGATTCCCACGTGATTATCACGTGATACCCATGTGATTCCCAAGTGATTGACACGTGTTTTCCACGTGCTTTCCACGTGATTCCCACATGATTCCCAAGTGATTGACAGGTGATTCCCACGTTATTCCCACGTGATTGACACGTGATTCCCACGAGATTCCCACGTGATTGACACGTGATTCCCACGTGATTCCCACGTGATTCCCCCGTGATTGACTCGGGATTCCCACGTGATTCCCACGTGATTCCCACGTGATTCCCCCGTGATTGACTCGGGATTCCCACGTGATTCCCACGTGATTCCCACGTGATTGACACGTGATTCCCACGTGATTCCCACGTGATTCCCACGTGATTGACACCTGATTCCCACGTGATTCCCAAATGATTGTCACGTGATTCCCACGTGATTCCCACGTGATTTCCACGTGATTGACACGTGATTCCCACGTAATTCCCACGTGATTCCCACGTGATTCCCACTTGATTGCCACGTGATTCCCACGTGATTGGCACGAGATTCCGACGTGATTCCCACGTGATTCCCACGTGATTGACACTTGATTCCCACGTGATTCCCACATGATTGACACGTGATTCCCACGTGATTCCCACATGATTCCCACGTGATTCCCACGTGATTGACACGTGATTCACACGTGATTCACACGTGATTCCCCCGTGATTGACACGTGATTCCCACGTGATTCCCAAGTGATTGACACGTGTTTCCCACGTGATTGACACGTGATTTCCTTGTGATTGACACGTGATTTCCTTGTGATTCCCACGTGATTTACACGTGATTACCCCGTGATTCCCCCGTGATTGACACGTGATTCCCAAGTGATTCCATCGTGATTGACACGTGATTCCCACGTGAATGACACGTGATTTCCTTGTGATTCCCACGTGATCCCACGTGATTCCCACGTGATTACCACGTGATTGACACATGATTGACACGTGATTCCCACGTGATTCCCACGTGATTTACACGTGATTCCCACTTGATTCCCACGTGATTTACACGTGATTCCCACGTGATTCCCACGTCATTCCCTCGTGATTGACACGTGATTCCCCCGTGATTTCCACGGGATTCCCACGTGATATCCACGTGACTCCCACGTGATTGACACGTGATTCCCACGTGATTCCCACGTGATTGACTCGTGATTGGCACGTGATTCCCAAGTGATTCCCACATGTTTGATACGTGATTCCTACGTGATTGACACGTGATTCCCACATGATTCCCACGTGATTCCCACGTGATTGACACCTCATTCCCTCGTGATTCCCACGTGATTCCCACGTGATTCCCAAACGATTCCCACGTGACGCCCACGTGATTGACACGTCATTCCTTCGTGATTCCAACTTGATTGACACGATATTCCCATTTGATATCCATGTGAATTAGCCGTGATTCCAACGTGATTCACACGTGATTCCAACGTGATTCCTAAATGATTACCACGTGATCCACACGTGATTCCCACGTAATTCCCACATGATTCCCACGTGATTGACACGTGATTCCCACGTGATTCCCACATGATTGACACATGATTCCGACGTGATTCCCAAATGATTGTCACGTGATCCACACGTGATTCCCACGTAATTCCCACATGATGCCCACATGATTCCCACGTGAATGACAGGTGATTACCCTGTGATTCCCACGTGTTTCCCACATGAATGACACATGATTCCTACGTGATTCCCACATGATTGACACGTAATTCCCACATGATTGTAACGTGATTACCACGTGAATCCCACGTGACTCCCATGTGATTCCCACGTGATGGACGCATGATTCCAACGTGATTCACAGGTGATTCCCACGTGATTCCTAAATGATTCCCATGTGATGCCCACGTGATGCCCACGTGATTTAATGTGATTTCCACGTGATTCCCACGTGATTAATTCGTGATTGTCATGTAAATCCCACATGATTCCCACGTGATTGACACGTGATTCCCACGTGATTCCCATTTGATTCCCACCTCATTGACACGTGATTCCCACGTGATTTCCACGTGATTCCCACGTGATTGACACGTGATTCCCCCGTTATTCCCACGTGATTCCCACGTGATTCCCACGTGATTGACGCATGATTCCCACGTGATTCCCATGTGATTGAAACGTGATTCCCACGTGATTCCCACGTAATTCTCACGTGACTGCCACGTGAATTACACTTGATTCCCACGTGATTATCACGTGATACCCATGTGATTCCCAAGTGATTGACACGTGTTTTCCACGTGCTTTCCACGTGATTCCCACATGATTCCCAAGTGATTGACACGTGATTCCCACGTTATTCCCACGTGATTGACACGTGTTTCCCACGAGATTCCCACGTGATTGACACGTGATTCCCACGTAATTCCCATGTGAATGACACGTGATTCCCACGTGATTCACACGATATTCCCACCTGATTCCCACGTGATACCCACGTGATTGACACGTGATTCCCACGTGATTCCCCCGTGATTCCCACATGATTGACACGACATTCCCACGTGATTCCCACGTGATTCCTACGTGATTCCCACGTGATTCCCACGTGATTAACACGTGATTTCCAGGTGATTCCCAAATGATTGTCACGTGATTCCCACGTCATTCCCACGTGATTCCCACATGATTCCCACGTGATTGACACGTGATTCCCACGTGATTCCCACGTGATTTACATGTGATTCCTTCGTGATTCCCACGTGATTGACACGTCATTCCCACGAGATTCCCATGTGATTTCCACGTGATTTCCACGTGATTCCCACGTGATTCCCACGTGATTGACACGTTATTCCCACGTGATACCCACGTGATTCCCATATGATTCCAACGTGATTGACACGTGATTCCCAAATGATTCCCACGTGATGCCCACGTGATTGACACGTCATTCCCACGAGATTCCCATGTGATTTCCACGTGATTAAATGTGATTCCCACGTGATTCCCACGTGACTGATATGTGATTCCCAAGTGATTCCCACATGATTGACACGTGATTCCCACGTGATTCCCACGTGATTGACATGTAATTCCCACATGATTCCCACGTGATTCCCACGTGATTGATACGTGATTCCCACGTGAATGATACGTGATTCCTACGTGATTCCCAAGTGATTCCCAAGTGATTGACTCGTGATTCCAACGTGATTACCTCATGATTCCCTCGTGATTGACACGTGATTCCCACTTGATTCCCACGTGATAACCACGTGATTCCCACATTATTCCAACTTGACTCCCATGTGATTCACACGAGATTGAAGCATGATTCCCACTTGATTCCCACGTGATTCCCACGTGATTGACACGAGATTCCCACGAGATTCCCTCGTGATTGACAAGTGATTCCCACGTGATTTCCACGGGATTCCCACGTGATTCCCACGTGACTCCCTCGTGATTGACTCGTGATTCCCACGTGATTCCCACGTGAATGATACGTGATTCCCACGTGATTCCCACGTGATTCCCACGTGATTGACTCGGGATTCCCACGAGATCCCACGTGATTCCCACGTGATTGACGCGTGATTGACACGTGATTCGCACGTGATTCCCACGTGATTCCCACGTGATTCCCACGTGATTGACACCTGATTCCCACGTGATTCCCAAATGATTGTCACGTGATTCCCACGTGATTCCCACGTGATTGACACGTGATTCCCACGTAATTCCCACGTGATTCCCACGTGATTCCCACGTGATTCCCACGTGATTGGCACGAGATTCCGCCGTGATTCCCACGTGATTGACACGTGATTCCCACGTGATTCCGACATGATTGACAGGTGATTCCCACGTGATTCTCACATGATTCCCACGTGATTCCCACGTGATTGACACGTGATTCACACGTGATTCACACGTGATTCCCCGTGATTGACACGTGATTCCCACGTCATTCCCTAATGATTTTCACGTCATTCCCACGTGATTCCCAGATGATTCCAACGTGATTCCCACATGATTGACACGTCATTCCCACGTGATTCTCACGTGATTCCCACGTGATTCCCACGTGATTGACACGTGATTCAAATGTGATTCCCACGTGAGTCCCAAGTGTTTGCCACGTGATTTCCACGTGATTAACACGTGATTCCCACGTGATTCCCACGTGACTCCCTCGTGATTTCCACGTGATTGACACGTGAATCCCACGTGATTCCCACGTGATTGAGGCGTGATTCCCACGTGATTCTCACGTGATTGACACGTGATTCACACGTGATTCCCACGTGATTCCCACGTGATTGACACGATATTCCCACGTGATTCCCTCGTGATTGACAAGTGATTCCCCCGTGATTGACACTTCATTTCCACGAGATTCCCACGTGATTGACACGTGATTCCCACGTGATTCCCACGTGATTGACACGTGATTCAAACGTGATTCCCACGTGATTCCCACGTGATTCCCACGTGATTGACACGTGTTTCCCACGTGATTGACACGTGATTCCCACGTGATTCCCACGTGATTTACACGTGATTAACACGTGATTCCCACGTGAATCCCATGTGATTCCCACGTGATTGACACGTGTTTCCCACGTGATTGACACGTGATTCCCATGTGATTCCCTCGTGACTGACACGTGATTCCCCCGTGATTTCCACGGGATTCCCACGTGATATCCACGTGACTCCCACGTGATTGACACGTGATTCCCACGTGATTCCCACGTGATTGACACGTGATTCCCACGTGATTCCCAAATGACTGTCACGTGATCCACACGTGATTCCCACGTGATTCCCACGAGCTTCCCACGTGATTGACACGTGATTCCCACGTGATTCCCACGTGATTGACACGTGATTCCTACGTGATTGACACGTGATACCCACATGATTCCCACGTGATTCCCACGTGATACGGATGGGATTGACACATGATTACCCCGTGATTCCCACGTGATTCCCACGTGATTGACACTTCATTTCCACGTGATTTCACGTGATTCCAACGTGATTACCAAACGATTCCCACGTTATGCCCACGTGATTGACACGTCATTCCCACGTGATTCCAACTTGATTGACACGATATTCCCATTTGATATCCACGTGAATTAGACGTGATTCCCACGTGATTCCCACGTGATTGACTCGTGATTCCCACGTGATTCCCATGTGATTCCCACGTGATTGACGCATGATTCCAACGTGATTCACACGTGATTCCAACGTGATTCCTAAATGATTACCACGTGATCCACACGTGATTCCCACGTAATTCCCACATGATTCCCACGTGATTGACACGTGATTCCCACGTGATTCCCACATGATTGACACATGATTCCGACGTGATTCCCAAATGATTGTCACGTGATCCACACGTGATTCCCACGTAATTCCCACATGATTACCACGTGATTGACACGTGATTCACTCGTGATTCCCACATGATTCCCACGTGATTCCCTCGTGATTCCCAGGTGATTCACACGTGATTCCCAATTTTTCCCACGTGATTCCCACGTGATTGACACTTGATTCCCACGTGATTCCCACGTAATTCTCACGTGATTGAAACGTGAATTACACGTCATTCCCACGTGATTATCACGTGATACACATGTGATTCCCAAGTGATTGAAACGTGTTTCCCACGTGCTTTCCACGTGATTCCCACGTGATTCCCAAGTGATTGACACGTGATTCCCACGTTATTCCCACGTGATTGACACGTGATTCCCACGAGATTCCCCTGAGATTCCCACGTGATTGACACGTGATTGATGCATGATGTCCAGTTGATTCCCACGTGATTGACACGTGATTGACACGTGATTCCCACGTGATTCACTCGTGATTGACAAGTGATTCCCACGTGATTTCCACGGGATTCCCACGTGATTCCCACGTGACTCCCTCGTGATTGACTCGTGATTCCCACGTGATTCCCACGTGATTCCCACGTGATTCCCCCGTGATTGACTCGGGATTCCCATGTGATTCCCACGTGATTCCCACGTGATTGACACGTGATTGACAAGTGATTCCCACGTGATTCCCACGTGATTGACAACTGATTCCCACGTGATTCCCAAATGTTTGTCACGTGATTCCCACGTGATTCCCACGTGATTCCCACGTGATTCCCACGTGATTCCCACGTGATTCCCACGTGATTGGCACGAGATTCCGACCTGATTCCCACTTGATTCCCACCTGATTGACACGTGATTCCACGTCATTCCCACATGATTGACACGTGATTCCCACGTGATTCCCACATGATTCCCACGTGATTCCCACGTGATTGACACGTAATTCCCACATGATTGTAACGTGATTACCACGTGAATCCCACGTGACTCCCATGTGATTCCCACGTGATTGACGCATGATTCCAACGTGATTCACACGTGATTCCCACGTCATTCCTAAATGATTACCATGTGATGCCCACGTGATACCCACGTGATTTAATGTGATTTCCACGTGATTCCCACGTGATTAACTCGTGATTGTCACGTAATTCCCACATGATTCCCACGTGATTGACACGTGATTCCCACGTGATTCCCATTTGATTCCCACCTCATTGACACGTGATACCCACGTTATTCCCACTTGATTCCCACGTGATTGACACGTGATTCCCACGTGATTCCCACGTGATTCCCTCCTGATTGACACGTGATTCCAACGTTATTCCCACGTGATTCCCACGTGATTGACACGTGATTCCCACGTGATTCCCACGTGATTCCCACGTGATTGACGCATGATTCCCTCGTGATTCCCATGTGATTGAAACGTGATTCCCACGTGATTCCCACATAATTCTCACGTGATTGCCACGTGAATTACACTTGATTCCCACGTGATTATCACGTGATACCCATGTGATTCCCAAGTGATTGACACGTGTTTTCCACGTGCTTTCCACGTGATTCCCACATGATTCCCAAGTGATTGACAGGTGATTCCCACGTTATTCCCACGTGATTGACACGTGATTCCCACGAGATTCCCACGTGATTGACACGTGATTCCCAAGTGATTCCCACGTGATTCCCCCGTGATTGACTCGGGATTCCCACGTGATTCCCACGTGATTCCCACGTGATTCCCCCGTGATTGACTCGGGATTCCCACGTGATTCCCACGTGATTCCCACGTGATTGACACGTGATTCCCACGTGATTCCCACGTGATTCCCACGTGATTGACACCTGATTCCCACGTGATTCCCAAATGATTGTCACGTGATTCCCACGTGATTCCCACGTGATTTCCACGTGATTGACACGTGATTCCCACGTAATTCCCACGTGATTCCCACGTGATTCCCACTTGATTCCCACGTGATTCCCACGTGATTGGCACGAGATTCCGACGTGATTCCCACGTGATTCCCACGTGATTGACACTTGATTCCCACGTGATTCCCACATGATTGACACGTGATTCCCACGTGATTCCCACATGATTCCCACGTGATTCCCACGTGATTGACACGTAATTCACACGTGATTCACACGTGATTCCCCCGTGATTGACACGTGATTCCCACGTGATTCCCAAGTGATTGACACGTGTTTCCCACGTGATTGACACGTGATTTCCTTGTGATTGACACGTGATTTCCTTGTGATTCCCACGTGATTTACACGTGATTACCCCGTGATTCCCCCGTGATTGACACGTGATTCCCAAGTGATTCCATCGTGATTGACACGTGATTCCCACGTGAATGACACGTGATTTCCTTGTGATTCCCACGTGATCCCACGTGATTCCCACGTGATTACCACGTGATTGACACATGATTGACACGTGATTCCCACGTGATTCCCACGTGATTTACACGTGATTCCCACTTGATTCCCACGTGATTTACACGTGATTCCCACGTGATTCCCACGTCATTCCCTCGTGATTGACACGTGATTCCCCCGTGATTTCCACGGGATTCCCACGTGATATCCACGTGACTCCCACGTGATTGACACGTGATTCCCACGTGATTCCCACGTGATTGACTCGTGATTGGCACGTGATTCCCAAGTGATTCCCACATGTTTGATACGTGATTCCTACGTGATTGACACGTGATTCCCACATGATTCCCACGTGATTCCCACGTGATTGACACCTCATTCCCTCGTGATTCCCACGTGATTCCCACGTGATTCCCAAACGATTCCCACGTGACGCCCACGTGATTGACACGTCATTCCTTCGTGATTCCAACTTGATTGACACGATATTCCCATTTGATATCCATGTGAATTAGCCATGATTCCCACGTGATTCACACGTGATTGACTCGTGATTCCCACGTGATTCCCACATTATTGATGCATGATTCCCAAATGATTGTCACGTGATTCCCACGTCATTCCCACGTGATTCCCACATGATTCCCACGTGATTGACACGTGATTCCCACGTGATTCCCACGTGATTTACATGTGATTCCTTCGTGATTCCCACGTGATTGACACGTCATTCCCACGAGATTCCCATGTGATTTCCACGTGATTTCCACGTGATTCCCACGTGATTCCCACGTGATTGACACGTTATTCCCACGTGATACCCACGTGATTCCCATATGATTCCAACGTGATTGACACGTGATTCCCAAATGATTCCCACGTGATGCCCACGTGATTGACACGTCATTCCCACGAGATTCCCATGTGATTTCCACGTGATTAAATGTGATTCCCACGTGATTCCCACGTGACTGATATGTGATTCCCAAGTGATTCCCACATGATTGACACGTGATTCCCACGTGATTCCCACGTGATTGACATGTAATTCCCACATGATTCCCACGTGATTCCCACGTGATTGATACGTGATTCCCACGTGAATGATACGTGATTCCTACGTGATTCCCAAGTGATTCCCAAGTGATTGACTCGTGATTCCAACGTGATTACCTCATGATTCCCTCGTGATTGACACGTGATTCCCACTTGATTCCCACGTGATTACCACGTGAATCCCACATTATTCCAACTTGACTCCCATGTGATTCACACGAGATTGAAGCATGATTCCCACTTGATTCCCACGTGATTCCCACCTGATTTCCACGGGATTCCCACGTGATTCCCACGTGACTCCCTCGTGATTGACTCGTGATTCCCACGTGATTCCCACGTGAATGATACGTGATTCCCACGTGATTCCCACGTGATTCCCACGTGATTGACTCGGGATTCCCACGAGATTCCCACGTGATTCCCACGTGATTGACGCGTGATTGACACGTGATTCGCACGTGATTCCCACGTGATTCCCACGTGATTCCCACGTGATTGACACCTGATTCCCACGTGATTCCCAAATGATTGTCACGTGATTCCCACGTGATTCCCACGTGATTGACACGTGATTCCCACGTAATTCCCACGTGATTCCCACGTGATTCCCACGTGATTCCCACGTGATTGGCACGAGATTCCGCCGTGATTCCCACGTGATTGACACGTGATTCCCACGTGATTCCCACATGATTGACAGGTGATTCCCACGTGATTCTCACATGATTCCCACGTGATTCCCACGTGATTGACACGTGATTCACACGTGATTCACACGTGATTCCCCCGTGATTGACACGTGATTCCCACGTCATTCCCTAATGATTTTCACGTCATTCCCACGTGATTCCCAGATGATTCCAACGTGATTCCCACATGATTGACACGTGATTCCCACGTGATTCTCACGTGATTCCCACGTGATTCCCACGTGATTGACACGTGATTCAAATGTGATTCCCACGTGAGTCCCAAGTGTTTGCCACGTGATTTCCACGTGATTAACACGTGATTCCCACGTGATTCCCACGTGACTCCCTCGTGATTTCCACGTGATTGACACGTGAATCCCACGTGATTCCCACGTGATTGAGGCGTGATTCCCACGTGATTCCCACGTGATTGACACGTGATTCACACGTGATTCCCACGTGATTCCCACGTGATTGACACGATATTCCCACGTGATTCCCTCGTGATTGACAAGTGATTCCCCCGTGATTGACACTTCATTTCCACGAGATTCCCACGTGATTGACACGTGATTCCCACGTGATTCCCACGTGATTGACACGTGATTCACACGTGATTCCCACGTGATTCCCACGTGATTGACACGTGTTTCCCACGTGATTGACACGTGATTCCCACGTGATTCCCACGTGATTTACACGTGATTAACACGTGATTCCCACGTGAATCCCATGTGATTCCCACGTGATTGACACGTGTTTCCCACGTGATTGACACGTGATTCCCATGTGATTCCCTCGTGACTGACACGTGATTCCCCCGTGATTTCCACGGGATTCCCACGTGATATCCACGTGACTCCCACGTGATTGACACGTGATTCCCACGTGATTCCCACGTGATTGACACGTGATTCCCACGTGATTCCCAAATGACTGTCACGTGATCCACACGTGATTCCCACGTGATTCCCACGAGTTTCCCACGTGATTGACACGTGATTCCCACGTGATTCCCACGTGATTGACACGTGATTCCTACATGATTGACACGTGATACCCACATGATTCCCACGTGATTCCCACGTGATACGGATGGGATTGACACATGATTACCCCGTGATTCCCACGTGATTCCCACTTGATTGACACTTCATTTCCACGTGATTTCACGTGATTCCAACGTGATTACCAAACGATTCCCACGTTATGCCCACGTGATTGACCCGTCATTCCCACGTGATTCCAACTTGATTGACACGATATTCCCATTTGATATCCACGTGAATTAGACGTGATTCCCACGTGATTCCCACGTGAATGACTCGTGATTCCCACGTGATTCCCATGTGATTCCCACGTGATTGACGCATGATTCCAACGTGATTCACACGTGATTCCAACGTGATTCCTAAATGATTACCACGTGATCCACACGTGATTCCCACGTAATTCCCACATGATTCCCACGTGATTGACACGTGATTCCCACGTGATTCCCACATGATTGACACATGATTCCGACGTGATTCCCAAATGATTGTCACGTGATCCACACGTGATTCCCACGTAATTCCCACATGATTACCACGTGATTGACACGTGATTCACTCGTGATTCCCACATGATTCCCACGTGATTCCCTCGTGATTCCCAGGTGATTCACACGTGATTCCCAATTTTTCCCACGTGATTCCCACGTGATTGACACTTGATTCCCACGTGATTCCCACGTAATTCTCACGTGATTGCCACGTGAATTACACGTCATTCCCACGTGATTATCACGTGATACACATGTGATTCCCAAGTGATTGACACGTGTTTCCCACGTGCTTTCCACGTGATTCCCACGTGATTCCCAAGTGATTGACACGTGATTCCCACGTTATTCCCACGTGATTGACACGTGATTCCCACGAGATTCCCCCGAGATTCCCACGTGATTGACACGTGATTGATGCATGATGTCCAGTTGATTCCCACGTGATTGACACGTGATTGACACGTGATTCCCACGTGATTCACTCGTGATTGACAAGTGATTCCCACGTGATTTCCACGGGATTCCCACGTGATTCCCACGTGACTCCCTCGTGATTGACTCGTGATTCCCACGTGATTCCCACGTGATTCCCACGTGATTCCCCCGTGATTGACTCGGGATTCCCATGTGATTCCCACGTGATTCCCACGTGATTGACACGTGATTGACAAGTGATTCCCACGTGATTCCCACGTGATTCCCACGTGATTGACAACTGATTCCCACGTGATTCCCAAATGTTTGTCACGTGATTCCCACGTGATTCCCACGTGATTCCCACGTGATTCCCACGTGATTCCCACGTGATTCCCACGTGATTGGCACGAGATTCCGACCTGATTCCCACTTGATTCCCACCTGATTGACACGTGATTCCCACGTCATTCCCACATGATTGACACGTGATTCCCACGTTATTCCCACATGATTCCCACGTGATTCCCACGTGATTGACACGTGATCCACACGTGATTCACACGTGATTCCCCCGTGATTGACACGTGATTCCCACGTGATTCCCACGTGATTTACACGTGATTACCACGTGATTCACAAATGATTGTCACGTGATTCCCACGTGATCCCACGTGATTCCCACGTGATTACCACATGATTCCCACGTGATTGAAACGTGATTCCCACGTGATTCCCACGTGATTTACACGTGATTCCCACTTGATTCCCACGTGATTGACATGTGATTCCCACGTGATTCCCACGTGATTCCCACGTGATTCCCTCGTGATTGACACTTGATTCCCACGTGATTGACACGTGATTGGCACGTGATTCCCACGTGATTCCCACATGATTCCCACGTGATTCCCATGTGATACCCATGGGATTGACACGTCATTCCCACATGATTCCCACGTGATTCCCACGTGATTGACACCTCATTCCCTCGTGATTCCCACGTGATTTCCACGTGATTCCCAAACGATTCCCACGTGACGCCCACGTGATTGACACGTCATTCCTACGTGATTCCAACTTGATTGACACGAGATTCCCATTTGATATCCATGTGAATTAGCCGTGATTCCCACGTGATTCCCACGTGATTGACTCGTGATTCCCACGTGATTCCCACGTGATTCCCACGTGATTCCACATAATTGATGCATGATTCCACGTGATTCCCACATGATTGTCCCATGATTCCCAAGTGATTGACACGTGATTCCCACTTGTTTCCCAAGTGATTCCCACGTGATTGACACCTGATTCCCACATGATTCCCACGTGATGCCCACATGATTCCCACATGATTGACACGTGATTCCCTCGTGATTCACACGTGATTGTGATGTGACTACCACGTGATTCCCATGTGATTCCCACGTGTTTCCCACATGAATGACACGTGATTCCTACGTGATTCCCACATGATTGACACGTAATTCCCACATGATTGTAACGTGATTACCACGTGAATCCCACGTGACTCCCATGTGATTCCCACGTGATTGACGCATGATTCCAACGTGATTCACACGTGATTCCCACGTGATTCCTAAATGATTCTGATGTGATGCACACGTTATGCCCACGTGATTTAATGTGATTTCCACGTGATTCCCACGTGATTAACTCGTGATTGTCACGTAATTCCCACATGATTCCCACGTGATTGACACGTGATTCCCACGTGATTCCCATTTGATTCCCACCTCATTGACACGTGATACCCACGTTATTCCCACGTGATTCCCACGTGATTCCCCCGTGATGGACGCATGATTCCCTCGTGATTCCCATGTGATTGAAACGTGATTCCCACGTGATTCCCACATAATTCTCACGTGATTGCCACGTGAATTACACTTGATTCCCACGTGATTATCACGTGATACCCATGTGATTCCCAAGTGATTGACACGTGTTTTCCACGTGCTTTCCACGTGATTCCCACATGATTCCCAAGTGATTGACACGTGATTCCCACGTTATTCCCACGTGATTGACACGTGATTCCCACGTTATTCCCACGTGATTGACACGTGTTTCCCACGAGATTCCCACGTGATTGACACGTGATTCCCACGTGATTCCCACGTAATTCCCATGTGAATGACACGTGATTCCCACGTGATTCACACGATATTCCCACCTGATTCCCACGTGATACCCACGTGATTGACACGTGATTCCCACGTGATTCCCCCGTGATTCCCACATGATTGACACGACATTCCCACGTGATTCCCACGTGATTCCTACGTGATTCCCACGTGATTCCCACGTGATTAACACGTGATTTCCAGGTGATTCCCAAATGATTGTCACGTGATTCCCACGTCATTCCCACGTGATTCCCACATGATTCCCACGTGATTGACACGTGATTCCCACGTGATTCCCACGTGATTTACATGTGATTCCTTCGTGATTCCCACGTGATTGACACGTCATTCCCACGAGATTCCCATGTGATTTCCACGTGATTTCCACGTGATTCCCACGTGATTCCCACGTGATTGACACGTTATTCCCACGTGATACCCACGTGATTCCCATATGATTCCAACGTGATTGACACGTGATTCCCAAATGATTCCCACGTGATGCCCACGTGATTGACACGTCATTCCCACGAGATTCCCATGTGATTTCCACGTGATTAAATGTGATTCCCACGTGATTCCCACGTGACTGATATGTGATTCCCAAGTGATTCCCACATGATTGACACGTGATTCCCACGTGATTCCCACGTGATTGACATGTAATTCCCACATGATTCCCACGTGATTCCCACGTGATTGATACGTGATTCCCACGTGAATGATACGTGATTCCTACGTGATTCCCAAGTGATTCCCAAGTGATTGACTCGTGATTCCAACGTGATTACCTCATGATTCCCTCGTGATTGACACGTGATTCCCACTTGATTCCCACGTGATTACCACGTGAATCCCACATTATTCCAACTTGACTCCCATGTGATTCACACGAGATTGAAGCATGATTCCCACTTGATTCCCACGTGATTCCCACGTGATTTCCACGGGATTCCCACGTGATTCCCACGTGACTCCCTCGTGATTGACTCGTGATTCCCACGTGATTCCCACGTGAATGATACGTGATTCCCACGTGATTCCCACGTGATTCCCACGTGATTGACTCGGGATTCCCACGAGATTCCCACGTGATTCCCACGTGATTGACGCGTGATTGACACGTGATTCGCACGTGATTCCCACGTGATTCCCACGTGATTCCCACGTGATTGACACCTGATTCCCACGTGATTCCCAAATGATTGTCACGTGATTCCCACGTGATTCCCACGTGATTGACACGTGATTCCCACGTAATTCCCACGTGATTCCCACGTGATTCCCACGTGATTCCCACGTGATTGGCACGAGATTCCGCCGTGATTCCCACGTGATTGACACGTGATTCCCACGTGATTCCCACATGATTGACAGGTGATTCCCACGTGATTCTCACATGATTCCCACGTGATTCCCACGTGATTGACACGTGATTCACACGTGATTCACACGTGATTCCCCCGTGATTGACACGTGATTCCCACGTCATTCCCTAATGATTTTCACGTCATTCCCACGTGATTCCCAGATGATTCCAACGTGATTCCCACATGATTGACACGTGATTCCCACGTGATTCTCACGTGATTCCCACGTGATTCCCACGTGATTGACACGTGATTCAAATGTGATTCCCACGTGAGTCCCAAGTGTTTGCCACGTGATTTCCACGTGATTAACACGTGATTCCCACGTGATTCCCACGTGACTCCCTCGTGATTTCCACGTGATTGACACGTGAATCCCACGTGATTCCCACGTGATTGAGGCGTGATTCCCACGTGATTCCCACGTGATTGACACGTGATTCACACGTGATTCCCACGTGATTCCCACGTGATTGACACGATATTCCCACGTGATTCCCTCGTGATTGACAAGTGATTCCCCCGTGATTGACACTTCATTTCCACGAGATTCCCACGTGATTGACACGTGATTCCCACGTGATTCCCACGTGATTGACACGTGATTCACACGTGATTCCCACGTGATTCCCACGTGATTGACACGTGTTTCCCACGTGATTGACACGTGATTCCCACGTGATTCCCACGTGATTTACACGTGATTAACACGTGATTCCCACGTGAATCCCATGTGATTCCCACGTGATTGACACGTGTTTCCCACGTGATTGACACGTGATTCCCATGTGATTCCCTCGTGACTGACACGTGATTCCCCCGTGATTTCCACGGGATTCCCACGTGATATCCACGTGACTCCCACGTGATTGACACGTGATTCCCACGTGATTCCCACGTGATTGACACGTGATTCCCACGTGATTCCCAAATGACTGTCACGTGATCCACACGTGATTCCCACGTGATTCCCACGAGTTTCCCACGTGATTGACACGTGATTCCCACGTGATTCCCACGTGATTGACACGTGATTCCTACATGATTGACACGTGATACCCACATGATTCCCACGTGATTCCCACGTGATACGGATGGGATTGACACATGATTACCCCGTGATTCCCACGTGATTCCCACTTGATTGACACTTCATTTCCACGTGATTTCACGTGATTCCAACGTGATTACCAAACGATTCCCACGTTATGCCCACGTGATTGACACGTCATTCCCACGTGATTCCAACTTGATTGACACGATATTCCCATTTGATATCCACGTGAATTAGACGTGATTCCCACGTGATTCCCACGTGAATGACTCGTGATTCCCACGTGATTCCCATGTGATTCCCACGTGATTGACGCATGATTCCAACGTGATTCACACGTGATTCCAACGTGATTCCTAAATGATTACCACGTGATCCACACGTGATTCCCACGTAATTCCCACATGATTCCCACGTGATTGACACGTGATTCCCACGTGATTCCCACATGATTGACACATGATTCCGACGTGATTCCCAAATGATTGTCACGTGATCCACACGTGATTCCCACGTAATTCCCACATGATTACCACGTGATTGACACGTGATTCACTCGTGATTCCCACATGATTCCCACGTGATTCCCTCGTGATTCCCAGGTGATTCACACGTGATTCCCAATTTTTCCCACGTGATTCCCACGTGATTGACACTTGATTCCCACGTGATTCCCACGTAATTCTCACGTGATTGCCACGTGAATTACACGTCATTCCCACGTGATTATCACGTGATACACATGTGATTCCCAAGTGATTGACACGTGTTTCCCACGTGCTTTCCACGTGATTCCCACGTGATTCCCAAGTGATTGACACGTGATTCCCACGTTATTCCCACGTGATTGACACGTGATTCCCACGAGATTCCCCCGAGATTCCCACGTGATTGACACGTGATTGATGCATGATGTCCAGTTGATTCCCACGTGATTGACACGTGATTGACACGTGATTCCCACGTGATTCACTCGTGATTGACAAGTGATTCCCACGTGATTTCCACGGGATTCCCACGTGATTCCCACGTGACTCCCTCGTGATTGACTCGTGATTCCCACGTGATTCCCACGTGATTCCCACGTGATTCCCCCGTGATTGACTCGGGATTCCCATGTGATTCCCACGTGATTCCCACGTGATTGACACGTGATTGACAAGTGATTCCCACGTGATTCCCACGTGATTCCCACGTGATTGACAACTGATTCCCACGTGATTCCCAAATGTTTGTCACGTGATTCCCACGTGATTCCCACGTGATTCCCACGTGATTCCCACGTGATTCCCACGTGATTCCCACGTGATTGGCACGAGATTCCGACCTGATTCCCACTTGATTCCCACCTGATTGACACGTGATTCCCACGTCATTCCCACATGATTGACACGTGATTCCCACGTTATTCCCACATGATTCCCACGTGATTCCCACGTGATTGACACGTGATCCACACGTGATTCACACGTGATTCCCCCGTGATTGACACGTGATTCCCACGTGATTCCCAAGTGATTGACACGTGTTTCCCACGTGATTGACACGTGATTTCCTTGTGATTGACACGTGATTTCCTTGTGATTCCCACGTGATTCCCACGTGATTTACACGTGATTACCACGTGATTCCCCCGTGATTGACACGTGATTCCCAAGTGATTCCATCGTGATTGACACGTGATTCCCACGTGAATGCCAAGTGATTTCCTTGTGATTCCCACGTGATTCCCACGTGATTTACATGTGATTACCACGTGATTCACAAATGATTGTCACGTGATTCCCACGTGATCCCACGTGATTCCCACGTGATTACCACGTGATTGACACATATTGACACGTGATTCCCACGTGATTGACACATGATTGACACGTGATTCCCACGTGATTCCCACGTGATTTACACGTGATTCCCACTTGATTCCCACGTGATTCACACGTGATTCCCTCGTGATTGACACGTGATTCCCCCGTGATTTCCACGGGATTCCCACGTGATATCCACGTGACTCCCACGTGATTGACACGTGATTCCCACGTGATTCCCACGTGATTGACTCGTGATTGGCACGTGATTCCCAAGTGATTCCCAGGTGATTGATACGTGATTCCTATGTGATTGACACGTGATTCCCACATGATTCCCACGTGATTCCCATGTGATTCCCACGTGATTGACACCTCATTCCCTCGTGATTCCCACGTGGTTCCCACGTGATTCCCAAACGATTCCCACGTGACGCCCACGTGATTGACACGTCATTCCTACATGATTCCAACTTGATTGACACGAGATTCCCATTTGATATCCATGTGAATTAGCCCTGATTCCCACGTGATTCCCACGTGATTGACTCGTGATTCCCACGTGATTCCCACGTGATTCCCACGTGATTCCCACGTGATTCCCACGTGATTCCCACATTATTGATGCCTGATTCCACGTGATTCCCACATGATTGACCCGTGATTCCCAAGTGATTGACACGTGATTCCCACTTGTTTCCCAAGTGATTCCCATGTGATTGACACCTGATTCCCACATGATTCCTACGTGATGCCCACATGATTCCCACGTGAATGACAGGTGATTACCGTGTGATTCCAAGGTGATTCCCACGTGATTGACACGTGATTCCCTCGTGATTCACACGTGATTGAGATGTGACTACCACGTGATTCCCATGTGATTCCCACGTGTTTCCCACATGAATGACACGTGATTCCTACGTGATTCCCACATGATTGACACGTAATTCCCACATGATTGTAACGTGATTACCACGTGAATCCCACGTGACTCCCATGTGATTCCCACGTGATTGACGCATGATTCCAACGTGATTCACACGTGATTACCACGTGATTCCTAAATGATTCCCATGTGATGCCCACGTGATGCCCACGTGATTTAATGTGATTTCCACGTGATTCCCACGTTGTTAACTCGTGATTGTCACGTAATTCCCACATGATTCCCACGTGATTGACACGTGATTCCCACGTGATTCCCATTTGATTCCCACCTCATTGACACGTGATACCCACTTTATTCCCACTTGATTCCCACGTGATTGACACGTGATTCCCACGTGATTCCCACGTGATTCCCTCCTGATTGACACGTGATTCCCACGTTATTCCCACGTGATTCCCACGTGATTGACACGTGATTCCCACGTGATTCCCACGTGATTCCCACGTGATGGACGCATGATTCCCACGTGATTCCCATGTGATTGAAACGTGATTCCCACGTGATTCCCACGTAATTCTCACGTGATTGCCTCGTGAATTACACTTGATTCCCACGTGATTATCACGTGATACCCATGTGATTCCCAAGTGATTGACACGTGTTTTCCACGTGCTTTCCACGTGATTCCCACATGATTCCCAAGTGATTGACACGTGATTTCCACGTTATTCCCACGTGATTGACACGTGATTCCCACGAGATTCCCACATGATTGACACGTGATTCCCACGTGATTCCCACGTGATTCCACCGTGATTGACTCGGGATTCCCACGTGATTCCCACGTGATTCCCACGTGATTCCCCCGTGATTGACTCGGGATTCCCACGTGATTCCCACGTGATTCCCACGTGATTGACACGTGATTGACACGTGATTCCCACGTGATTCCCACGTGATTCCCACGTGATTCCCACGTGATTGACACCTGATTCCCACGTGATTCCCAAATGATTGTCACGTGATTCCCACGTGATTCCCACGTGATTCCCACGTGATTCCCACGTAATTCCCACGTGATTCCCACGTGATTCCCACGTGATTCCCACGTGATTGACACCTGATTCCCACGTGATTCCCAAATGATTGTCACGTGATTCCCACATGATTCCCACGTGATTCCCACGTGATTGACACGTGATTCACACGTGATTCACACGTGATTCCCCCGTGATTGACACGTGATTCCCACGTGATTCCCAAGTGATTGACACGTGTTTCCCACGTGATTGACTCGTGATTTCCTTGTGATTGACACGTGATTTCCTTGTGATTCCCACGTGATTCCCACGTGATTTACACGTGATTACCACGTGATTCCCCCGTGATTGACACGTGATTCCCAAGTGATTCCATCGTGATTGACACGTGATTCCCACGTGAATGACACGTGATTTCCTTGTGATTCCCACGTGATTCCCACGTGATTTACACGTGATTACCACGTGATTCACAAATGATTGTCACGTGATTCCCACGTGATCCCACGTGATTCCCACGTGATTACCACATGATTCCCACGTGATTGAAACGTGATTCCCACGTGATTCCCACGTGATTTACACGTGATTCCCACTTGATTCCCACGTGATTGACATGTGATTCCCACGTGATTCCCACGTGATTCCCACGTGATTCCCTCGTGATTGACACTTGATTCCCACGTGATTGACACGTGATTGGCACGTGATTCCCACGTGATTCCCACATGATTCCCACGTGATTCCCATGTGATACCCATGGGATTGACACGTCATTCCCACATGATTCCCACGTGATTCCCACGTGATTGACACCTCATTCCCTCGTGATTCCCACGTGATTTCCACGTGATTCCCAAACGATTCCCACGTGACGCCCACGTGATTGACACGTCATTCCTACGTGATTCCAACTTGATTGACACGAGATTCCCATTTGATATCCATGTGAATTAGCCGTGATTCCCACGTGATTCCCACGTGATTGACTCGTGATTCCCACGTGATTCCCACGTGATTCCCACGTGATTCCACATTATTGATGCATGATTCCACGTGATTCCCACATGATTGTCCCATGATTCCCAAGTGATTGACACGTGATTCCCACTTGTTTCCCAAGTGATTCCCACGGGATTGACACCTGATTCCCACATGATTCCCACGTGATGCCCACATGATTCCCACGTGAATGACAGGTGATTACCCTGTGATTCCCAAGTGATTCCCACATGATTGACACGTGATTCCCTCGTGATTCACACGTGATTGTGATGTGACTACCACGTGATTCCCATGTGATTCCCACGTGTTTCCCACATGAATGACACGTGATTCCTACGTGATTCCCACATGATTGACACGTAATTCCCACATGATTGTAACGTGATTACCACGTGAATCCCACGTGACTCCCATGTGATTCCCACGTGATTGACGCATGATTCCAACGTGATTCACACGTGATTCCCACGTGATTCCTAAATGATTCTGATGTGATGCCCACGTTATGCCCACGTGATTTAATGTGATTTCCACGTGATTCCCACGTGATTAACTCGTGATTGTCACGTAATTCCCACATGATTCCCACGTGATTGACACGTGATTCCCACGTGATTCCCATTTGATTCCCACCTCATTGACACGTGATACCCACGTTATTCCCACGTGATTCCCACGTGATTCCCACGTGATGGACGCATGATTCCCTCGTGATTCCCATGTGATTGAAACGTGATTCCCACGTGATTCCCACATAATTCTCACGTGATTGCCACGTGAATTACACTTGATTCCCACGTGATTATCACGTGATACCCATGTGATTCCCAAGTGATTGACACGTGTTTTCCACGTGCTTTCCACGTGATTCCCACATGATTCCCAAGTGATTGACAGGTGATTCCCACGTTATTCCCACGTGATTGACACGTGATTCCCACGAGATTCCCACATGATTGACACGTGATTCCCACGTGATTCCCACGTGATTCCCCCGTGATTGACTCGGGATTCCCACGTGATTCCCACGTGATTCCCACGTGATTCCCCCGTGATTGACTCGGGATTCCCACGTGATTCCCACGTGATTACCACGTGATTGACACGTGATTGACACGTGATTCCCACGTGATTCCCACGTGATTCCCACGTGATTGACACCTGATTCCCACGTGATTCCCAAATGATTGTCACGTGATTCCCACGTGATTCCCACGTGATTCCCACGTGATTGACACGTGATTCCCACGTAATTCCCACGTGATTCCCACGTGATTCCCACGTGATTCCCACGTGATTCCCACGTGATTGGCACGAGATTTCGACGTGATTCCCACGTGATTCCCACGTGATTGACACGTGATTCCCACGTGATTCCCACATGATTGACACGTGATTCCCACGTGATTCCCACATGATTCCCACGTGATTCCCACGTTATTGACACGTGATTCACACGTGATTCCCCCGTGATTGACACGTGATTCCCACGTGATTCCCAAGTGATTGACACGTGTTTCCCACGTGATTGACACGTGATTTCCTTGTGATTGACACGTGATTTCCTTGTTATTCCCACGTGATTTACACGTGATTACCACGTGATTCCCCCGTGATTGACACGTGATACCCACATGATTCCCACGTGATTCCCACGTGATACGGATGGGATTGACACGTGATTACCCCGTGATTCCCACGTGATTCCCACGTGATTGACACTTCATTTCCACGTGATTTCACGTGATTCCAACGTGATTACCAAACATTTCCCACGTTATGCCCACGTGATTGACACGTCATTCCCACGTGATTCCAACTTGATTGACACGAGATTCCCATTTGATATCCACGTGAATTAGACGTGATTCCCACGTGATTCCCACGTGATTGACTCGTGATTCCCACGTGATTCCCATGTGATTCCCACGTGATTCCCACCTGATTCCCACGTGATTCCCACATTATTGATGCATGATTCCACGTGATTCCCACATGATTGACACGTGATTCCCACGTGACTCACACGTGATTCCCAAGTGATTGACACGTGTTTCCCACTTGTTTCCCTTGTGATTCCCACGTGATTGACACCTGATTCCCACATGATTCCCACGTGATGCCCACGTGATTCCCACGTGAATGACACGTGATTGCCATGTGATTCCCTGGTGATTCACACGTGAATGAGATGTGATTACCACGTGATTCCCATGTGATTCCCACGTTATTCCCACATGAATGACACGTGATACCTACGTGATTCCCACGTGATTGACACGTAATTCCCACATGATTGCCACGTGATTACCACGTGAATCCCACGTGACTCCCATGTGATTCCCACGTGATTGACGCATGATTCCAACGTGATTCACACGTGATTGCAACGTGATTCCTAAATGATTCCCACGTGATCCACACGTGATTCCCACGTAATTCCCACATGATTCCCACGTGATTGACACGTGATTCCCACGTGATTCCCACATGATTGACACATGATTCCGACGTGATTCCCAAATGATTTTCACGTGATCCACACGTGATTCCCACGTAATTCCCACATGATTCCCACGTGATTGACACGTGATTCACTCGTGATTCCCACATGATTCCCACGTGATTCCCTCGTGATTCCCAGGTGATTGACACGTGATTCCCAAGTTTTTCCCACGTGATTCCCACGTGAATGACACTTGATTCCCACGTGATTCCCACGTAATTCTCACGTGATTGCCACGTGAATTACACTTGATTCCCACGTGATTATCACGTGATACACATGTGATTCCCAAGTGATTGACACGTGTTTCCCACGTGCTTTCCACGTGATTCCCACGTGATTCCCAAGTGATTGACACGTGATTCCCACATTATTCCCACGTGATTGACACGTGATTCCCACGAGATTCCCCCGAGATTCCCACGTGATTGACACGTGATTGATGCATGATGTCCAGTTGAGTCCCACGTGATTGACACGTGATTGACACGTGATTCCCACGTGATTCACACGTGATTCCCTCGTGATTGACACGTGATTCCCCCGTGATTTCCACGTGATTCCCATGTGATATCCACGTGACTCCCACGTGATTGACACGTGATTCCCACGTGATTGACTCGTGATTGGCACCTCATTCCCTCGTGATTCCAACGTGATTCCCAAACGATTCCCACGTGACGCCCACGTGATTGACACGTCATTCCTACGTGATTCCAACTTGATTGACACGAGATTCCCATTTGATATCCATGTGAATTAGCCGTGATTCCCACGTGATTCCCACGTGATTGACTCGTGATTCCCACGTGATTCCCACATGATTCCCACGTGATTCCCACGTGATTCCCACATTATTGATGCCTGATTCCACGTGATTCCCACATGATTGACCCGTGATTCCCAAGTGATTGACACGTGATTCCCACTTGTTTCCCAAGTGATTCCCACGTGATTGACACCTGATTCCCACATGATTCCTACGTGATGCCCACATGATTCCCACGTGAATGACAGGTGATTACCCTGTGATTCCCAGGTGATTCCCACGTGATTGACACGTGATTCCCTCGTGATTCACACGTGATTGAGATGTGACTACCACGTGATTCCCATGTGATTCCCACGTGTTTCCCACATGAATGACACGTGATTCCTACGTGATTCCCACATGATTGACACGTAATTCCCTCATGATTGTAACGTGATTACCACGTGAATCCCAAGTGACTCCCATGTGATTCCCACGTGATTGACGCATGATTCCAACGTGATTCACACGTGATTACCACGTGATTCCTAAATGATTCCCATGTGATGCCCACGTGATGCCCACGTGATTTAATGTGATTTCCACGTGATTCCCACGTTGTTAACTCGTGATTGTCACGTAATTCCCACATGATTCCCACGTGATTGACACGTGATTCCCACGTGATTCCCATTTGATTCCCACCTCATTGACACGTGATTCCCACGTGATTCCCACGTGATTCCCTCCTGATTGACACGTGATTCCCACATTATTCCCACGTGATTCCCACGTGATTGACACGTGATTCCCACGTGATTCCCACGTGATTCCCACGTGATGGACGCATGATTCCCACGTGATTCCCATGTGATTGAAACGTGATTCCCACGTGATTCCCACGTAATTCTCACGTGATTGCCACGTGAATTACACTTGATTCCCACGTGATTATCACGTGATACCCATGTGATTCCCAAGTGATTGACACGTGTTTTCCACGTGCTTTCCACGTGATGCCCACATGATTCCCAAGTGATTGACACGTGATTTCCACGTTATTCCCACGTGATTGACACGTGATTCCCACGAGATTCCCACATGATTGACACGTGATTCCCACGTGATTCCCACGTGATTCCCCCGTGATTGACTCGGGAATCCCACGTGATTCCCACGTGATTCCCACGTGATTCCCCCGTGATTGACTCGGGATTCCCACGTGATTCCCACGTGATTCCCACGTGATTGACACGTGATTGACACGTGATTCCCACGTGATTCCCACGTGATTCCCACGTAATTCCCACGTGATTCCCACGTAATTCCCACGTGATTCACACGTGATTCCCAAATGATTGTCACGTGATTCCCACGTGATTCCCACGTGATTCCCACGTGATTCCCACGTAATTCCCACGTGATTCCCACGTGATTCCCACGTGATTCCCACATGATTCCCACGTGATTCCCACGTGATTGACACGTGATTCACACATGATTCACACGTGATTCCCCCGTGATTGACACGTGATTCCCACGTGATTCCCAAGTGATTGACACGTGTTTCCCACGTGATTGACACGTGATTTCCTTGTGATTGACACGTGATTTCCTTGAGATTCCTACGTGATTCCCACGTGATTTACACGTGATTACCACGTGATTCCCCCGTGATTGACACGTGATTCCCATGTGATTCCATCGTGATTGACACGTGATTCCCACGTGAATGACACGTGATTTCCTTGTGATTCCCACGTGATTCCCACGTGATTTACACGTGATTACCACGTGATTCACAAATGATTGTCACGTGATTCCCACGTGATCCCACGTGATTCCCATGTGATTACCACGTGATTGACACATGATTGACACGTGATTCCCACGTGATTTACACGTGATTCCCACTTGATTCCCACGTGATTGACACGTGATTCCCACGTGATTCCCACGTGATTCCCACGTGATTCCCTCGTGATTGACACGTGATTCCCCCGTGATTTCCACGGGATTCCCACGTGATATCCACGTGACTCCCACGTGATTGACACGTGATTCCCACGTGATTGACACGTGATTGGCACGTGATTCCCAAGTGATTCCCATGTGATTGATACGTGATTCCTACGTGATTGACACGTGATTCCCACATGATTCCCACGTGATTCCCACGTGATTGACACCTCATTCCCTCGTGATTCCCATGTGATTCCCACGTGATTCCCAAACGATTCCCACGTGACGCCCACGTGATTGACACGTCATTCCTACGTGATTCCAACTTGATTGACACGAGATTCCCATTTGATATCCATGTGAATTAGCCGTGATTCCCACGTGATTCCCACGTGATTGACTCGTGATTCCCACGTGATTCCCACGTGATTCCCACGTGATTCCCACGTGATTCCACATTATTGATGCATGATTCCACGTGATTCCCACATGATTGTCCCGTGATTCCCAAGTGATTGACACGTGATTCCCACTTGTTTCCCAAGTGATTCCCACGTGATTGACACCTGATTCCCACATGATTCCCACGTGATGCACACATGATTCCCACGTGAATGACAGGTGATTACCCTGTGATTCCCAAGTGATTCCCACATGATTGACACGTGATTCCCTCGTGATTCACACGTGATTGAGATGTGACTACCACGTGATTCCCATGTGATTCCCACGTGTTTCCCACATGAATGACACGTGATTCCTACGTGATTCCCACATGATTGACACGTAATTCCCACATGATTGTAACGTGATTACCACGTGAATCCCACGTGACTCCCATGTGATTCCCACGTGATGGACGCATGATTCCAACGTGATTCACACGTGATTCCCACGTGATTCCTAAATGATTCCCATGTGATGCCCACGTGATGCCCACGTGATTTAATGTGATTTCCACCTGATTCCCACGTGATTAACTCGTGATTGTCACGTAATTCCCACATGATTCCCACGTGATTGACACGTGATTCCCACGTGATTCCCATTTGATTCCCACCTCATTGACACGTGATACCCACGTTACTCCCACTTGATTCCCACGTGATTGACACGTGATTCCCACGTGATTCCCACGTGATTCCCTCCTGATTGACACGTGATTCCCACGTTATTCCCACGTGATTCCCACGTGATTAACACGTGATTCCCACGTGATTCCCACGTGATTCCCTCCTGATTGACACGTGATTCCCACGTGATTCCCACGTGATTGACACGTGATTCCCACATGATTCCCAAGTGATTGACAGGTGATTCCCACGTTATTCCCACGTGATTGACACGTGATTCCCACGAGATTCCCACGTGATTGACACGTGATTCCCACGTGATTCCCACGTGATTCCCCCGTGATTGACTCGGGATTCCCACGTGATTCCCACGTGATTCCCACGTGATTCCCCCGTGATTGACTCGGGATTCCCACGTGATTCCCACGTGATTCCCACGTGATTCCCACGTGATTGACACGTGATTCCCACGTGATTCCCACGTGATTCCCACGTGATTGACACCTGATTCCCACGTGATTCCCAAATGATTGTCACGTGATTCCCACTTGATTCCCACGTGATTCCCACGTGATTGACACGTGATTCCCACGTAATTCCCACGTGATTTCCAAGTGATTCCCACGTGATTCCCACGTGATTCCCACGTGATTGGCACGAGATTCCGACGTGATACCCACGTGATTCCCACGTGATTGACACGTGATTCCCACGTGATTCCCACATGATTGACACGTGATTCCCACGTGATTCCCACATGATTCCCACGTGATTCCCACGTGATTGACACGTGATTCACACGTGATTCACACGTGATTCCCCCGTGATTGACACGTGATTCCCACGTGATTCCCAAGTGATTGACACGTGTTTCCCACGTGATTGACACGTGATTTCCTTGTGATTGACACGTGATTTCCTTGTGATTCCCACGTGATTTACACGTGATTACCACGTGATTCCCCCGTGATTGACACGTGATTCCCAAGTGATTCCTTCATGATTGACACGTGATTCCCACGTGAATGACACGTGATTTCCTTGTGATTCCCACGTGATTCCCACGTGATTTACACGTGATTACCACGTGATTCACAAATGATTGTCACGTGATTCCCACGTGATCCCACGTGATTCCCACGTGATTACCACGTGATTGACACATGATTGACACGTGATTCCCAAGTGATTCCCACGTGATTTACACGTGATTCCCACTTGATTCCCACGTGAATTACACGTGATTCCCACGTGATTCCCACGTCATTCCCTCGTGATTGACACGTGATTCCCCCGTGATTTCCACGTGAATTACACGTGATATCCACGTGACTCCCACGTGATTGACACGTGATTCCCACGTGAATGACAGGTGATTACCCTGTGATTCCCAAGTGATTCCCACATGATTGACACGTGATTCCCTCGTGATTCACACGTGATTGAGATGTGACTACCACGTGATTCCCATGTGATTCCCACGTGTTTCCCACATGAATGACACGTGATTCCTACGTGATTCCCACATGATTGACACGTAATTCCCACATGATTGTAACGTGATTACCACGTGAATCCCACGTGACTCCCATGTGATTCCCACGTGATGGACGCATGATTCCAACGTGATTCACACGTGATTCCCACGTGATTCCTAAATGATTCCCATGTGATGCCCACGTGATGCCCACGTGATTTAATGTGATTTCCACCTGATTCCCACGTGATTAACTCGTGATTGTCACGTAATTCCCACATGATTCCCACGTGATTGACACGTGATTCCCACGTGATTCCCATTTGATTCCCACCTCATTGACACGTGATACCCACGTTACTCCCACTTGATTCCCACGTGATTGACACGTGATTCCCACGTGATTCCCACGTGATTCCCTCCTGATTGACACGTGATTCCCACGTTATTCCCACGTGATTCCCACGTGATTAACACGTGATTCCCACGTGATTCCCACGTGATTCCCTCCTGATTGACACGTGATTCCCACGTGATTCCCACGTGATTGACACGTGATTCCCACATGATTCCCAAGTGATTGACAGGTGATTCCCACGTTATTCCCACGTGATTGACACGTGATTCCCACGAGATTCCCACGTGATTGACACGTGATTCCCACGTGATTCCCACGTGATTCCCCCGTGATTGACTCGGGATTCCCACGTGATTCCCACGTGATTCCCACGTGATTCCCCCGTGATTGACTCGGGATTCCCACGTGATTCCCACGTGATTCCCACGTGATTCCCACGTGATTGACACGTGATTCCCACGTGATTCCCACGTGATTCCCACGTGATTGACACCTGATTCCCACGTGATTCCCAAATGATTGTCACGTGATTCCCACTTGATTCCCACGTGATTCCCACGTGATTGACACGTGATTCCCACGTAATTCCCACGTGATTTCCAAGTGATTCCCACGTGATTCCCACGTGATTCCCACGTGATTGGCACGAGATTCCGACGTGATACCCACGTGATTCCCACGTGATTGACACGTGATTCCCACGTGATTCCCACATGATTGACACGTGATTCCCACGTGATTCCCACATGATTCCCACGTGATTCCCACGTGATTGACACGTGATTCACACGTGATTCACACGTGATTCCCCCGTGATTGACACGTGATTCCCACGTGATTCCCAAGTGATTGACACGTGTTTCCCACGTGATTGACACGTGATTTCCTTGTGATTGACACGTGATTTCCTTGTGATTCCCACGTGATTTACACGTGATTACCACGTGATTCCCCCGTGATTGACACGTGATTCCCAAGTGATTCCTTCATGATTGACACGTGATTCCCACGTGAATGACACGTGATTTCCTTGTGATTCCCACGTGATTCCCACGTGATTTACACGTGATTACCACGTGATTCACAAATGATTGTCACGTGATTCCCACGTGATCCCACGTGATTCCCACGTGATTACCACGTGATTGACACATGATTGACACGTGATTCCCACGTGATTCCCACGTGATTTACACGTGATTCCCACTTGATTCCCACGTGAATTACACGTGATTCCCACGTGATTCCCACGTCATTCCCTCGTGATTGACACGTGATTCCCCCGTGATTTCCACGGGATTCCCACGTGATATCCACGTGACTCCCACGTGATTGACACGTGATTCCCACGTGATTCCCACGTGATTGACTCGTGATTGGCACGTGATTCCCAAGTGATTCCCACGTGTTTGATACGTGATTCCCACGTGATACCCACGTGATTCCCATATGATTCCAAAGTGATTGACACGTGATTCCCAAATGATTCCCACGTGATGCCCACGTGATTGACACATCATTCCCACGAGATTCCCATGTGATTTCCACGTGATTAAATGTGATTCCCACGTGATTCCCACGAGATTGATATGTGATTCCCAAGTGATTCCCACATGATTGACACGTGATTCCCACGTGATTCCCACGTGATTGACATGTAATTCCCACATGATTCCCACGTGATTCCCACGTGATTGATACGTGATTCCCACGTGAATGATACGTGATTCCTACGTGATTCCCAAGTGATTCCCAAGTGATTGACTCGTGATTCAAACGTGATTACCTCATGATTCCCTCGTGATTGACACGTGATTCCCACTTGATTCCCACGTGATTACCACGTGATTCCCATATTATTCCAACTTGACTCCCATGTGATTCACACGAGATTGAAGCATGATTCCCACTTGATTCCCACGTGATTCCCATGTGATTGTCACGTGATTCCCACGAGATTCCCTCGTGATTGACAAGTGATTCCCACGTGATTTCCACGGGATTCCCACGTGATTCCCACGTGACTCCCTCGTGATTGACTCGTGATTCCCACGTGATTCCCACGTGAATGGTACGTGATTCCCACGTGATTCCCACGTGATTCCCACGTGATTGACTCGGGATTCCCACGAGATTCCCACGTGATTCCCACGTGATTGACGCGTGATTGACACGTGATTCCCACGTGATTCCCACGTGATTCCCACGTGATTGACACCTGATTCCCACGTGATTCCCAAATGATTGTCACATGATTCCCACGTGATTCCCACGTGATTGACACGTGATTCCCACGTAATTCCCACGTGATTCCCACGTGATTGGCACGAGATTCCGCCGTGATTCCCACGTGATTGACACGTGATTCCCACGTGATTCCCACATAATTGACAGGTGATTCCCACGTGATTCCCACATGATTCCCACGTGATTCCCACGTGATTCACACGTGATTCACACGTGAATCACACGTGATTCCCCCGTGATTGACACGTGATTCCCACGTGATTCCCTAATGATTTTCACGTCATTCCCACGTGATTCCCAGATGATTCCAACGTGATTCCCACGTGATTGACACGTGATTCAAATGTGATTCCCACGTGAGTCCCAAGTGTTTGCCACGTGATTTCCACGTGATTAACACGTGATTCCCACGTGATTCCCACGTGACTCCCTCGTGGTTTCCACGTGATTGACACGTGAATCCCACGTGATTCCCACGTGATTGAGGCGTGATTACCACGTGATTGACACGTGATTCCCAGGTGATTGACAGGTGATTCCCACGTGATTCCCACATGACTCCGACGTGATTCCCACGTGATTGACATGTGATTAGGACGTGATTCCTACGTCATTGACACGTGATTCCCACGTGATTAACACGTGACTCCGAAGTGATTCCCACGTGATTGACATGTGATTAGGACGTGATTCCTACGTGATTGACACGTGATTCCTACGTGATTCCCACGTGATACCCACGTGATTGACACGTGAGGCCCACGAGATTCTCACGTGATTCACACGTGATTCCCACGTGATTGACATGTGATTCCCAAGTGATTCCATCGTGATTGACACGTGATTCCCATGTGATTCCCACGTGATTGACACGTGATTCCCACGTGATTGACACGTGATTTCCTCGTGATTCCCACGTGATTCCCACGTGATTTACACGTGATTACCACGTGATTCCCAAATGATTGTCACGTGATTCCCACGTGATCCCACGTGATTCCCACGTGATTCCCACGTGATTGACACGTGTTTCCCACGTGATTGACACGATATTCCCACGTGATTCCCTCGTGATTGACAAGTGATTCCCACGTGATTCCCACGTGATTGACACGTGATTCACACGTGATTCCCACGTGATTGACACGTGATTCACACGTGATTCCCACGTGATTGACACGTGATTCACACGTGATTCCCACGTGATTCCCACGTGATTCCCACGTGATTGACACGTGTTTCCCACGTGATTGACACGTGATTCCCACGTGATTCCCTCGTGATTGACACGTGATTCCCCCGTGATTTCCACGGGATTCCCACGTGATATCCACATGACTCCCACGTGATTGACACGTGATTCCCACGTGATTCCCACGTGATTGACACGTGATACCCACATGATTCCCACGTGATTCCCACGTGATACGGATGGGATTGACACGTGATTACCCCGTGATTCCCACGTGATTCCCACGTGATTGACACTTCATTTCCACGTGATTTCACGTGATTCCAACGTGATTAACAAACGATTCCCACGTTATGCCCACGTGATTGACATGTCATTCCCATGTGATTCCAACTTGATTGACACGAGATTCCCATTTGATATCCACGTGAATTAGACGTGATTCCCACGTGATTCCCACGTGATTGACTCGTGATTCCCACGTGATTCCCATGTGATTCCCACGTGATTCCCACCTGATTCCCACGTGATTCCCACATTATTGATGCATGATTCCACGTGATTCCCACATGATTGACACGTGATTCCCATGTGATTCCCACGTGACTCACACGTGATTCCCAAGTGATTGACACGTGTTTCCCACTTGTTTCCCTTGTGATTCCCACGTGATTGACACCTGATTCCCACATGATTCCTACGTGATGCCCACGTGATTCCCACGTGAATGACACGTGATTACCATGTGATTCCCTGGTGATTCACACGTGAATGAGATGTGATTACCACGTGATTCCCATGTGATTCCCACGTTATTCCCACATGAATGACACGTGATTCCTACGTGATTCCCACGTGATTGACACGTAATTCCCACATGATTGCCACGTGATTACCACGTGAATCCCACGTGACTCCCATGTGATTCCCACGTGATTGACGCATGATTCCCACGTGATTCCCACGTGATTCCTACGAGATTCCCCCGTGATTCCCATGGGATTGACACGTGATTCCCACGTGATTCCCACGTGATTGATACGTGATTCCCTCGTGACTCCCACGTGACTCCAACGTGACTCCCACGTAATTGACATGTGATTCCCACGTGATTGACACGTGATTCCCACGTGATTCCCACGTGACTCCAACATGACTCCCACGTAATTGACATGTGATTCCCACGTGATTCCAACGTGATAGACATGTGATGCCCACGTGATTCCCACGTGATTGACACGTGATTTCCACGTGATTCCCACTTGATTCTCACATGATTGACACGTCGTTAACACGTGATTCCCACGTGAATCCCACGTGATTCCCACGTGATTCCCACGTGATTGACACGTGATTCCCACCTTATTCCCACGTGATTCCCACGTGATTGACACGTGATTCCCACATGACTCCCACGTGATGGACACGTGATACCCACGTGATTCCCACGTGATTCTACTTGACTCCCACTTGATTCCCACGTGATTGACGCATGATTCCCACGTGATTCCCACGTGATTGACACGTGATTCCCAGGTGATTGACACGTGATTCCCACGTGATTCCCACGTGCTTCCCACATGATTGACACGTGATTCCCATGTGATTATCACGTGATTCCCACGTGATTGACACGTGATTCCCACGTGATTATCACGTGATTCCCATGTGATTCCCAAGTGATTGACACGTGATTCGCACGTGCTTCCCACGTGATTCCTAATTGACTCCCACGTGATTCCCACGTGACTCCCATGTGATTCCCACGTGATAGACGCATGATTCCCACGTGATTCCCACCTGATTCCTACGTGATTCCCACGTGATTCCCACGGGATTGACACGTGATTCCCACGTGATTCCCACGTGATTGACAAGTGATTCCCACGTGATTCCCACGTGACTCCAACGTGATTCCCACGTTATTGACACGTGATTCCGACGTGATTCCCAAATGATTTTCACGTGATCCACACGTGATTCCCACGTAATTCCCACATGATTCCCACGTGATTGACACGTGATTCCCTCGTGATTCCCACATGATTCCCACGTGATTCCCTCGTGATTCCCACGTGATTGACACGTGATTCCCAAGTTTTTTCCACGTGATTCCCACGTGATTGACACTTGATTGCCACGTGACTTACACGTGATTCCCACGTGATTATCACGTGATACACATGTGATTCCCAAGTGATTGACACGTGTTTCCCACGTACTTTCCAGGTGATTCCCACGTGATTCCCAAGTGATTGAAACGTGATTCCCACGTTATTCCCACGTGATTGACACGTGATTCTCACGAGATTCCCCCGAGATTCCCACGTGATTGACACGTGATTGATGCATGATTTCCACTTGATTCCCACGTGATTTACACGTGATTGACACGTGATTCCCACGTGACTCCCTCGTGATTGACTCGTGATTCCCACGTGATTCCCACGTGAATGACACGTGATTCCCACGTGATTCCCACGTGATTGACACGTGATTACCACGTGATTCCTACGTGATTGACAGGTGATTCCTACGTGATTCCCACGTGATACCCACGTGATTGACACGTGAGGTCCTCGAGATTCTCACGTGATTCACATGTGATTCCCACGTGAATGAAACGTGAGTGCCACGTGATTCCATCGTGATTGACACGTGATTCCCGTGTGATTCCTACGTGATTTCCTCGTGATTCCCACGTGATTCCCACGTGATTGACACGTGATTCCCACGTGATTCCCAAATAATTGTCATGTGATTCCCACGTGAACACACGTGATTCCCACGTGATTCCCACGTGATTGACACGTGATTCCCACGTGATTCAAAATTGATTCCCACGTGATTCCAACGTGATTGACAAGTGATTCCCAAATGATTCCCGTGTGATACGCATGTGATGCCCACGTGATTGACACGTGATTCCTACCTGATTCCCTCGTGATTGACAAGTGATTACCATATGATTCCCACGTGATTGACACGTTATTCCCACGTGATTCCTACGTGATTACCACGTGATTCCCACGTTATTACCACGTGACTCCCATGTGATTCTCACGTGATTGACGCATGATTCCCACGTTATTCCCACGTGATTCCCACGTGATTCCCACGGGATTGACTCGTGATTCACACGTGATTACCACGTGATTTACACGTGATTCCCACGTGATTCCCACGTGACTCCAATGTGATTCCCATGTAATTGACATGTGATTCCCACGTGCTTGACACGTGATTCCCATATGATTCCCACGTGATTCCAAAGTGATTGACACGTGATTCCCACGTGATTCCCACGTGATTGACACGTATTTTCCAGGTGATTCCCACTTGATTCTCACATGATTGACACGTGATTGACACGTGATTCCCACGTGAATCCCACGTGATTCCCACGTGATTCCCACGTGATTGACACGTGATTCCCACCTTATTCCAACATGATTCCCACGGGATTGACATGTCATTCACACGTGATTGCCACGTGATTCCCACGTGATTGACACGTGATTCCCACGTGATTCCCACGTGATTCCCAAATGATTCCCACGTGATGCCCACGTGATTGACACGTGACTGCCACGTGATTCCCACTTGATTGACACGTTATTCCCACTTTATTCAAACGTAATTCCATCATGATTGACACGTGATTCCCACATGATTCCCACGATATTGACATGTGATTCCAACGTGATTCCCACGTGATTACCACGTGACTCCCACGTGATTCCCACGTGATTCCCAAATGATTCCCACGTGATGCCCACGTCATTGACAGGTGATTCCCACATGATTCCCACGTGATTGACACGTGATTCCCACGTAATTCACACATAATTCCATCATGATTGACACGTGATTCCCACATGATTCCTACGATATTGATATGTGATTCCAACGTGATTCCCACGTGATTACCTCGTGATTCCCATGTGATTCTCACGTAACTCCCACGTGATTCCCACGTGATTGAGGCATGATTACCTCTTGATTCCCACATGATTCCCACGTGATTGACACGTGATTCCCACGTTATTCACACGTAATTCCATCATGATTGACACGTGATTCCCACATGATTCCCACGATATTGACATGTGATTCCAATGTGATTCCCACGTGATTACCACGTGATTCCCATGTGATTCCCACGTGACTCCTACGGACTCCCACATGATTGACACGTGATACCCACGTGATTCCCACGTGATTCCCACGTAATTGACACGTGATTCCCACGTGATTCCCACGTGATTGACACGTGATTCCCACGTGATTCCCACGTGATTCCCTCGTGAATGACACGTGATTCCCACGTGATTGACACGTGATTCCCACGTGATTCCCACGTGATTGACAAGTGATTGACACGTGATTCCCTTGTGATTTACACGTGATTCCCACGTGATTTACACGTGATTCCCACTTGATTGACACGTGATTCCGAAGTGATTGACACGTGATTCCCACGTGATTCCCACATGATTCCCACCTGATTCCGACGGGATTGAAACATGTTTCCCACGTGATTGACACGTGATTCCCACGTGATTCAAAAGTGATTCCCACGTGATTCCAACGTGATTGACAAGTGATTCCCAAATGATTCCCGTGTGATACCCATGTGATGCCCACGTGATTGACACGTGATTCCTTCGTGATTCCCTCGTGATTGGCATGTGATTCCCTCATGATTCCCACGTGATTGACACGTGATTCCCAAGTTTTTTCCACGTGATTCCCACGTGATTGACACGTGATTCCGACGTGATTCCCAAATGATTTTCACGTGATCCACACGTGATTCCCACGTAATTCCCACATGATTCCCACGTGATTGACACGTGATTCCCTCGTGATTCCCACATGATTCCCACGTGATTCCCTCGTGATTCCCACGTGATTGACACGTGATTCCCAAGTTTTTTCCACGTGATTCCCACGTGATTGACACTTGATTCCCACGTGATTCCCACGTAATTCTCACGTGATTGCCACGTGAATTACACGTGATTCCCACGTGATTATCACGTGATACACATGTGATTCCCAAGTGATTGACACGTGTTTCCCACGTGCTTTCCAGGTGATTCCCACGTGATTCCCAAGTGATTGAAACGTGATTCCCACGTTATTCCCACGTGATTGACACGTGATTCTCACGAGATTCCCCCGAGATTCCCACGTGATTGACACGTGATTGATGCATGATTTCCACTTGATTCCCACGTGATTGACACGTGATTGACACGTGATTCCCACGTGACTCCCTCGTGATTGACTCGTGATTCCCACGTGATTCCCACGTGAATGACACGTGATTCCCACGTGATTCCCACGTGATTCCCCCGTGATTGACTCGGGATTCCCACGTAATTCCCACGTGATTCCCACGTGATTGACACGTGATTGACACGTGATTCCCACGTGATTCCCACGTGATTCCCACGTGATTGACACGTGATTCCCACGTGGTTCCCAAATGATTGTCACGTGATTCCCACGTGATTGACACGTGATTACCACGTGATTCCTACGTGATTGACAGGTGATTCCTACGTGATTCCCACGTGATACCCACGTGATTGACACGTGAGGTCCTCGAGATTCTCACGTGATTCACATGTGATTCCCACGTGACTGAAACGTGAGTGCCACGTCATTCCATCGTGATTGACACGTGATTCCCGTGTGATTCCTACGTGATTTCCTCGTGATTCCCACGTGATTCCCACGTGATTGACAAGTGATTCCCACGTGATTCCCAAATAATTGTCACGTGATTCCCACGTGAACACACGTGATTCCCACGTGATTCCCACGTGATTGACACGTGATTCCCACGTGATTCAAAATTGATTCCCACGTGATTCCAACGTGATTGACAAGTGATTCCCAAATGATTCCCGTGTGATACGCATGTGATGCCCACGTGATTGACACGTGATTCCTACCTGATTCCCTCGTGATTGACAAGTGATTACCATATGATTCCCACGTGATTGACACGTTATTCCCACGTGATTCCTACGTGATTACCACGTGATTCCCACGTTATTACCACGTGACTCCCATGTGATTCTCACGTGATTGACGCATGATTCCCACGTTATTCCCACGTGATTCCCACGTGATTCCCACGGGATTGACACGTGATTCCCACGGGATTACCACGTGATTTACACGTGATTCCCACGTGATTCCCACGTGACTCCAATGTGATTCCCACGTAATTGACATGTGATTCCCACGTGCTTGACACGTGATTCCCATATGATTCCCACGTGATTCCAAAGTGATTGACACGTGATTCCCACGTGATTCCCACGTGATTGACACGTATTTTCCAGGTGATTCCCACTTGATTCTCACATGATTGACACGTGATTGACACGTGATTCCCACGTGAATCCCACGTGATTCCCACGTGATTCCCACGTGATTGACACGTGATTCCCACCTTATTCCAACATGATTCCCACGGGATTGACATGTCATTCACACGTGATTGCCACGTGATTCCCACGTGATTGACACGTGATTCCCACGTGATTCCCACGTGATTCCCAAATGATTCCCACGTGATGCCCACGTGATTGACACGTGACTGCCACGTGATTCCCACTTGATTGACACGTTATTCCCACTTTATTCAAACGTAATTCCATCATGATTGACACGTGATTCCCACATGATTCCCACGATATTGACATGTGATTCCAACGTGATTCCCACGTGATTACCACGTGACTCCCACGTGATTCCCACGTGATTCCCAAATGATTCCCACGTGATGCCCACGTGATTGACAGGTGATTCCCACATGATTCCCACGTGATTGACACGTGATTCCCACGTTATTCACACATAATTCCATCATGATTGACACGTGATTCCCACATGATTCCCACGATATTGATATGTGATTCCAACGTGATTCCCATGTGATTACCACGTGAATCCCATGTGATTCCCACGTAACTCCCACGTGATTCCCACGTGATTGAGGCATGATTACCTCTTGATTCCCACATGATTCCCACGTGATTGACACGTGATACCCACGTTATTCACACGTAATTCCATCATGATTGACACGTGATTCCCACATGATTCCCACGATATTGACATGTGATTCCAACGTGATTCCCACGTGATTACCACGTGATTCCCATGTGATTCCCACGTGACTCCTACGGACTCCCACATGATTGACACGTGATACCCACGTGATTCCCACGTGATTCCCACGTAATTGACACATGATTCCCACGTGATTCCCACGTGATTGACACGTGATTCCCACGTGATTCCCACGTGATTCCCATGTGATTCCCTCGTGATTGACACGTGATTCCCACGTGATTGACACGTGATTCCCACGTGATTCCCACGTGATTGACAAGTGATTGACACGTGATTCCCTTGTGATTTACACGTGATTCCCACGTGATTTACACGTGATTCCCACTTGATTGACACGTGATTCCGAAGTGATTGACACGTGATTCCCACGTGATTCCCACATGATTCCCACCTGATTCCGACGGGATTGAAACATGTTTCCCACGTGATTGACACGTGATTCCCACGTGATTCAAAAGTGATTCCCACGTGATTCCAACGTGATTGACAAGTGATTCCCAAGTGATTCCCGTGTGATACCCATGTGATTCCCACGTGATTGACACGTGATTCCTTCGTGATTCCCTCGTGATTGGCATGTGATTCCCACATGATTCCCACGTGATTGACATGTTATTCCCACGTGATTCCTACGTGATTACCACGTGATTCCCACGTTATTCCCACGTGAGTCCCCTGTGATTCCCACGTGATTGACGCATGATTCCCACGTGATTCCCACGTGATTCCCACGTGATTGATACGTGATTCCCTCGTGACTCCCACGTGACTCCAACGTGACTCCCACGTAATTGACATGTGATTCCCACGTGATTGACACGTGATTCCCACGTGATTCCCACGTGACTCCAACGTGACTCCCACGTAATTGACATGTGATTCCCACGTGATTCCAACGTGATAGACACGTGATCCCCACGTGATTCCCACGTGATTGACACGTGATTTCCACGTGATTCCCACTTGATTCTCACATGATTGACACGTCATTAACACATGATTCCCACGTGAATCCCACGTGATTCCCACGTGATTCCCACGTGATTGACACGTGATTCCCACCTTATTCCCACGTGATTCCCACGTGATTGACACGTGATTCCCACATGACTCCCACGTGATGGACACGTGATACCCAAGTGATTCCCACGTGATTCCCACGTGATTCTACTTGACTCCCACTTGATTCCCACGTGATTGACGCATGATTCCCACGTGATTCCCACGTGATTGACACGTGATTCCCAGGTGATTGACACGTGATTCCCACGTGATTCCCACGTGCTTCCCACATGATTGACACGTGATTCCCATGTGATTCTCACGTGATTCCCACGTGATTGACACGTGATTCCCACGTGATTATCACGTGATTCCCATGTGATTCCCAAGTGATTGACACGTGATTCGCACGTGCTTCCCATGTGATTTCTAATTGACTCCCACGTGATTCCCACGTGACTCCCATGTGATTCCCACGTGATAGACGCATGATTCCCACGTGATTCCCACCTGATTCCTACGTGATTCCCACGTGATTCCCATGGGATTGACACGTGATTCCCACGTGATTCCCACGTGATTGACAAGTGATTCCCACGTGATTCCCACGTGACTCCAACGTGATTCCCACATTATTGACACGTGATTCCCACCTTATTCCCACGTGATTCCCACGGGATTGCCATGTCATTCCCACGTGATTGCCATGTGATTCCCACGTGATTGACACGTGATTCCCACGTGATTCCACCGTGATTCCCACGTGATTCCCAAATGATTCCCACGTGATGCCCTCGTGATTCCCACGTGGTTGACACGTGATTCCCACGTGATTCCCACGTGATTGACAAGTGATTGACACGTGATTCCCTTGTGATTTACACGTGATTCCCACGTGATTTACACGTGATTCCCACTTGATTGACACGTGATTCCGAAGTGATTGACACGTGATTCCCACGTGATTCCCACATGATTCCCACCTGATTCCGACGGGATTGAAACATGTTTCCCACGTGATTGACACGTGATTCCCACGTGATTCAAAAGTGATTCCCACGTGATTCCAACGTGATTGACAAGTGATTCCCAAATGATTCCCGTGTGATACCCATGTGATGCCCACGTGATTGACACGTGATTCCTTCGTGATTCCCTCGTGATTGGCATGTGATTCCCACATGATTCCCACGTGATTGACATGTTATTCCCACGTGATTCCTACGTGATTACCACGTGATTCCCACGTTATTCCCACGTGACTCCCCTGTGATTCCCACGTGATTGACGCATGATTCCCACGTGATTCCCACGTGATTCCTACGAGATTCCACCGTGATTCCCATGGGATTGACACGTGATTCCCACGTGATTCCCACGTGATTGATACGTGATTCCCTCGTGACTCCCACGTGACTCCAACGTGACTCCCACGTAATTGACATGTGATTCCCACGTGATTGACACGTGATTCCCACATGATTCCCACGTGACTCCAACGTGACTCCCACGTAATTGACATGTGATTCCCACGTGATTCCAACGTGATAGACACGTGATGCCCACGTGATTCCCACGTGATTGACACGTGATTTCCACGTGATTCCCACTTGATTCTCACATGATTGACACGTCATTAACACGTGATTCCCACGTGAATCCCACGTGATTCCCACGTGATTCCCACGTGATTGACACGTGATTCCCACCTTATTCCCACGTGATTCCCACGTGATTGACACGTGATTCCCACATGACTCCCACGTGATGGACACGTGATACCCACGTGATTCCCACGTGATTCCCACGTGATTCTACTTGACTCCCACTTGATTCCCACGTGATTGACGCATGATTCCCACGTGATTCCCACGTGATTGACACGTGATTCCCAGGTGATTGACACGTGATTCCCACGTGATTCCCACGTGCTTCCCACATGATTGACACGTAATTCCCATGTGATTCTCACGTGATTCCCACGTGATTGACACGTGATTCCCACGTGATTATCACGTGATTCCCATGTGATTCCCAAGTGATTGACACGTGATTCGCACGTGCTTCCCACGTGATTCCTAATTGACTCCCACATGATTCCCACGTGACTCCCATGTGATTCCCACGTGATAGACGCATGATTCCCACGTGATTCCCACCTGATTCCTACGTGATTCCCACGTGATTCCCACGGGATTGACACGTGATTCCCACGTGATTGACAAGTGATTCCCACGTGATTCCCACGTGACTCCAACGTGATTCCCACGTTATTGACACGTGATTCCCACCTTATTCCCACGTGATTCCCACGGGATTGCCATGTCATTCCCACGTGATTGCCATGTGATTCCCACGTGATTGACACGTGATTCCCACGTGATTGACACGTGATGCCCACATGATTCCCACGTGAATGACAGGTGATTACCCTGTGATTCCCAAGTGATTCCCACATGATTGACACGTGATTCCCTCGTGATTCACACGTGATTGTGATGTGACTACCACGTGATTCCCATGTGATTCCCACGTGTTTCCCACATGAATGACACGTGATTCCTACGTGATTCCCACATGATTGACATGTAATTCCCACATGATTGTAACGTGATTACCACGTGAATCCCACGTGACTCCCATGTGATTCCCACGTGATTGACGCATGATTCCAACGTGATTCACACGTGATTCCCACGTGATTCCTAAATGATTCTGATGTGATGCCCACGTTATGCCCACGTGATTTAATGTGATTTCCACGTGATTCCCACGTGATTAACTCATGATTGTCACGTAATTCCCACATGATTCCCACGTGATTGACACGTGATTCCCACGTGATTCCCATTTGATTCCCACCTCATTGACACGTGATACCCACGTTATTCCCACTTGATTCCCACGTGATTGACACGTGATTCCCACGTGATTCCCACGTGATTCCCTCCTGATTGACACGTGATTCCCACGTTATTCCCACGTGATTCCCACGTGATTGACACGTGATTCCTACGTGATTCCCACGTGATTCCCACGTGATTGACGCATGATTCCCTCGTGATTCCCATGTGATTGAAACGTGATTCCCACGTGATTCCCACATAATTCTCACGTGATTGCCACGTGAATTACACTTGATTCCCACGTGATTATCACGTGATACCCATGTGATTCCCAAGTGATTGACACGTGTTTTCCACGAGCTTTCCACGTGATTCCCACATGATTCCCAAGTGATTGACAGGTGATTCCCACGTTATTCCCACGTGATTGACACGTGATTCCCACGAGATTCCCACATGATTGACACGTTATTCCCACGTGATTCCCACGTGATTCCCCCGTGATTGACTCAGGATTCCCACGTGATTCCCACGTGATTCCCACGTGATTCCCCCGTGATTGACTCGGGATTACCACGTGATTCCCACGTGATTACCACGTGATTGACACGTGATTGACACGTGATTCCCACGTGATTCCCACGTGATTCCCACGTGATTGACACCTGATTCCCACGTGATTCCCAAATGATTGTCACGTGATTCCCACGTGATTGACACGTGATTCCGACGTGATTCCCAAATGATTTTCACGTGATCCACACGTGATTCCCACGTAATTCCCACATGATTCCCACGTGATTGACACGTGATTCCCTCGTGATTCCCACATGATTCCCACGTGATTCCCTCGTGATTCCCACGTGATTGACACGTGATTCCCAAGTTTTTTCCACGTGATTCCCACGTGATTGACACTTGATTCCCACGTGATTCCCACGTAATTCTCACGTGATTGCCACGTGAATTACACGTGATTCCCACGTGATTATCACGTGATACACATGTGATTCCCAAGTGATTGACACGTGTTTCCCACGTGCTTTCCAGGTGATTCCCACGTGATTCCCAAGTGATTGAAACGTGATTCCCACGTTATTCCCACGTGATTGACACGTGATTCTCACGAGATTCCCCCGAGATTCCCACGTGATTGACACGTGATTGATGCATGATTTCCACTTGATTCCCACGTGATTGACACGTGATTGACACGTGATTCCCACGTGACTCCCTCGTGATTGACTCGTGATTCCCACGTGATTCCCACGTGAATGACACGTGATTCCCACGTGATTCCCACGTGATTCCCCCGTGATTGACTCGGGATTCCCACGTAACTCCCACGTGATTCCCACGTGATTGACACGTGATTGACACGTGATTCCCACGTGATTCCCACGTGATTCCCACGTGATTGACACGTGATTCCCACGTGGTTCCCAAATGATTGTCACGTGATTCCCACGTGATTGACACGTGATTACCACGTGATTCCTACGTGATTGACAGGTGATTCCTACGTGATTCCCACGTGATACCCACGTGATTGACACGTGAGGTCCTCGAGATTCTCACGTGATTCACATGTGATTCCCACGTGACTGAAACGTGAGTGCCACGTCATTCCATCGTGATTGACACGTGATTCCCGTGTGATTCCTACGTGATTTCCTCGTGATTCCCACGTGATTCCCACGTGATTGACAAGTGATTCCCACGTGATTCCCAAATAATTGTCACGTGATTCCCACGTGAACACACGTGATTCCCACGTGATTCCCACGTGATTGACACGTGATTCCCACGTGATTCAAAATTGATTCCCACGTGATTCCAACGTGATTGACAAGTGATTCCCAAATGATTCCCGTGTGATACGCATGTGATGCCCACGTGATTGACACGTGATTCCTACCTGATTCCCTCGTGATTGACAAGTGATTACCATATGATTCCCACGTGATTGACACGTTATTCCCACGTGATTCCTACGTGATTACCACGTGATTCCCACGTTATTACCACGTGACTCCCATGTGATTCTCACGTGATTGACGCATGATTCCCACGTTATTCCCACGTGATTCCCACGTGATTCCCACGGGATTGACACGTGATTCCCACGGGATTACCACGTGATTTACACGTGATTCCCACGTGATTCCCACGTGACTCCAATGTGATTCCCACGTAATTGACATGTGATTCCCACGTGCTTGACACGTGATTCCCATATGATTCCCACGTGATTCCAAAGTGATTGACACGTGATTCCCACGTGATTCCCACGTGATTGACACGTATTTTCCAGGTGATTCCCACTTGATTCTCACATGATTGACACGTGATTGACACGTGATTCCCACGTGAATCCCACGTGATTCCCACGTGATTCCCACGTGATTGACACGTGATTCCCACCTTATTCCAACATGATTCCCACGGGATTGACATGTCATTCACACGTGATTGCCACGTGATTCCCACGTGATTGACACGTGATTCCCACGTGATTCCCACGTGATTCCCAAATGATTCCCACGTGATGCCCACGTGATTGACACGTGACTGCCACGTGATTCCCACTTGATTGACACGTTATTCCCACTTTATTCAAACGTAATTCCATCATGATTGACACGTGATTCCCACATGATTCCCACGATATTGACATGTGATTCCAACGTGATTCCCACGTGATTACCACGTGACTCCCACGTGATTCCCACGTGATTCCCAAATGATTCCCACGTGATGCCCACGTGATTGACAGGTGATTCCCACATGATTCCCACGTGATTGACACGTGATTCCCACGTTATTCACACATAATTCCATCATGATTGACACGTGATTCCCACATGATTCCCACGATATTGATATGTGATTCCAACGTGATTCCCATGTGATTACCACGTGAATCCCATGTGATTCCCACGTAACTCCCACGTGATTCCCACGTGATTGAGGCATGATTACCTCTTGATTCCCACATGATTCCCACGTGATTGACACGTGATACCCACGTTATTCACACGTAATTCCATCATGATTGACACGTGATTCCCACATGATTCCCACGATATTGACATGTGATTCCAACGTGATTCCCACGTGATTACCACGTGATTCCCATGTGATTCCCACGTGACTCCTACGGACTCCCACATGATTGACACGTGATACCCACGTGATTCCCACGTGATTCCCACGTAATTGACACGTGATTCCCACGTGATTCCCACGTGATTGACACGTGATTCCCACGTGATTCCCACGTGATTCCCATGTGATTCCCTCGTGATTGACACGTGATTCCCACGTGATTGACACGTGATTCCCACGTGATTCCCACGTGATTGACAAGTGATTGACACGTGATTCCCTTGTGATTTACACGTGATTCCCACGTGATTTACACGTGATTCCCACTTGATTGACACGTGATTCCGAAGTGATTGACACGTGATTCCCACGTGATTCCCACATGATTCCCACCTGATTCCGACGGGATTGAAACATGTTTCCCACGTGATTGACACGTGATTCCCACGTGATTCAAAAGTGATTCCCACGTGATTCCAACGTGATTGACAAGTGATTCCCAAGTGATTCCCGTGTGATACCCATGTGATTCCCACGTGATTGACACGTGATTCCTTCGTGATTCCCTCGTGATTGGCATGTGATTCCCACATGATTCCCACGTGATTGACATGTTATTCCCACGTGATTCCTACGTGATTACCACGTGATTCCCACGTTATTCCCACGTGAGTCCCCTGTGATTCCCACGTGATTGACGCATGATTCCCACGTGATTCCCACGTGATTCCCACGTGATTGATACGTGATTCCCTCGTGACTCCCACGTGACTCCAACGTGACTCCCACGTAATTGACATGTGATTCCCACGTGATTGACACGTGATTCCCACGTGATTCCCACGTGACTCCAACGTGACTCCCACGTAATTGACATGTGATTCCCACGTGATTCCAACGTGATAGACACGTGATCCCCACGTGATTCCCACGTGATTGACACGTGATTTCCACGTGATTCCCACTTGATTCTCACATGATTGACACGTCATTAACACATGATTCCCACGTGAATCCCACGTGATTCCCACGTGATTCCCACGTGATTGACACGTGATTCCCACCTTATTCCCACGTGATTCCCACGTGATTGACACGTGATTCCCACATGACTCCCACGTGATGGACACGTGATACCCAAGTGATTCCCACGTGATTCCCACGTGATTCTACTTGACTCCCACTTGATTCCCACGTGATTGACGCATGATTCCCACGTGATTCCCACGTGATTGACACGTGATTCCCAGGTGATTGACACGTGATTCCCACGTGATTCCCACGTGCTTCCCACATGATTGACACGTGATTCCCATGTGATTCTCACGTGATTCCCACGTGATTGACACGTGATTCCCACGTGATTATCACGTGATTCCCATGTGATTCCCAAGTGATTGACACGTGATTCGCACGTGCTTCCCATGTGATTTCTAATTGACTCCCACGTGATTCCCACGTGACTCCCATGTGATTCCCACGTGATAGACGCATGATTCCCACGTGATTCCCACCTGATTCCTACGTGATTCCCACGTGATTCCCATGGGATTGACACGTGATTCCCACGTGATTCCCACGTGATTGACAAGTGATTCCCACGTGATTCCCACGTGACTCCAACGTGATTCCCACATTATTGACACGTGATTCCCACCTTATTCCCACGTGATTCCCACGGGATTGCCATGTCATTCCCACGTGATTGCCATGTGATTCCCACGTGATTGACACGTGATTCCCACGTGATTCCACCGTGATTCCCACGTGATTCCCAAATGATTCCCACGTGATGCCCTCGTGATTCCCACGTGGTTGACACGTGATTCCCACGTGATTCCCACGTGATTGACAAGTGATTGACACGTGATTCCCTTGTGATTTACACGTGATTCCCACGTGATTTACACGTGATTCCCACTTGATTGACACGTGATTCCGAAGTGATTGACACGTGATTCCCACGTGATTCCCACATGATTCCCACCTGATTCCGACGGGATTGAAACATGTTTCCCACGTGATTGACACGTGATTCCCACGTGATTCAAAAGTGATTCCCACGTGATTCCAACGTGATTGACAAGTGATTCCCAAATGATTCCCGTGTGATACCCATGTGATGCCCACGTGATTGACACGTGATTCCTTCGTGATTCCCTCGTGATTGGCATGTGATTCCCACATGATTCCCACGTGATTGACATGTTATTCCCACGTGATTCCTACGTGATTACCACGTGATTCCCACGTTATTCCCACGTGACTCCCCTGTGATTCCCACGTGATTGACGCATGATTCCCACGTGATTCCCACGTGATTCCTACGAGATTCCACCGTGATTCCCATGGGATTGACACGTGATTCCCACGTGATTCCCACGTGATTGATACGTGATTCCCTCGTGACTCCCACGTGACTCCAACGTGACTCCCACGTAATTGACATGTGATTCCCACGTGATTGACACGTGATTCCCACATGATTCCCACGTGACTCCAACGTGACTCCCACGTAATTGACATGTGATTCCCACGTGATTCCAACGTGATAGACACGTGATGCCCACGTGATTCCCACGTGATTGACACGTGATTTCCACGTGATTCCCACTTGATTCTCACATGATTGACACGTCATTAACACGTGATTCCCACGTGAATCCCACGTGATTCCCACGTGATTCCCACGTGATTGACACGTGATTCCCACCTTATTCCCACGTGATTCCCACGTGATTGACACGTGATTCCCACATGACTCCCACGTGATGGACACGTGATACCCACGTGATTCCCACGTGATTCCCACGTGATTCTACTTGACTCCCACTTGATTCCCACGTGATTGACGCATGATTCCCACGTGATTCCCACGTGATTGACACGTGATTCCCAGGTGATTGACACGTGATTCCCACGTGATTCCCACGTGCTTCCCACATGATTGACACGTAATTCCCATGTGATTCTCACGTGATTCCCACGTGATTGACACGTGATTCCCACGTGATTATCACGTGATTCCCATGTGATTCCCAAGTGATTGACACGTGATTCGCACGTGCTTCCCACGTGATTCCTAATTGACTCCCACATGATTCCCACGTGACTCCCATGTGATTCCCACGTGATAGACGCATGATTCCCACGTGATTCCCACCTGATTCCTACGTGATTCCCACGTGATTCCCACGGGATTGACACGTGATTCCCACGTGATTGACAAGTGATTCCCACGTGATTCCCACGTGACTCCAACGTGATTCCCACGTTATTGACACGTGATTCCCACCTTATTCCCACGTGATTCCCACGGGATTGCCATGTCATTCCCACGTGATTGCCATGTGATTCCCACGTGATTGACACGTGATTCCCACGTGATTGACACGTGATGCCCACATGATTCCCACGTGAATGACAGGTGATTACCCTGTGATTCCCAAGTGATTCCCACATGATTGACACGTGATTCCCTCGTGATTCACACGTGATTGTGATGTGACTACCACGTGATTCCCATGTGATTCCCACGTGTTTCCCACATGAATGACACGTGATTCCTACGTGATTCCCACATGATTGACATGTAATTCCCACATGATTGTAACGTGATTACCACGTGAATCCCACGTGACTCCCATGTGATTCCCACGTGATTGACGCATGATTCCAACGTGATTCACACGTGATTCCCACGTGATTCCTAAATGATTCTGATGTGATGCCCACGTTATGCCCACGTGATTTAATGTGATTTCCACGTGATTCCCACGTGATTAACTCATGATTGTCACGTAATTCCCACATGATTCCCACGTGATTGACACGTGATTCCCACGTGATTCCCATTTGATTCCCACCTCATTGACACGTGATACCCACGTTATTCCCACTTGATTCCCACGTGATTGACACGTGATTCCCACGTGATTCCCACGTGATTCCCTCCTGATTGACACGTGATTCCCACGTTATTCCCACGTGATTCCCACGTGATTGACACGTGATTCCTACGTGATTCCCACGTGATTCCCACGTGATTGACGCATGATTCCCTCGTGATTCCCATGTGATTGAAACGTGATTCCCACGTGATTCCCACATAATTCTCACGTGATTGCCACGTGAATTACACTTGATTCCCACGTGATTATCACGTGATACCCATGTGATTCCCAAGTGATTGACACGTGTTTTCCACGAGCTTTCCACGTGATTCCCACATGATTCCCAAGTGATTGACAGGTGATTCCCACGTTATTCCCACGTGATTGACACGTGATTCCCACGAGATTCCCACATGATTGACACGTTATTCCCACGTGATTCCCACGTGATTCCCCCGTGATTGACTCAGGATTCCCACGTGATTCCCACGTGATTCCCACGTGATTCCCCCGTGATTGACTCGGGATTACCACGTGATTCCCACGTGATTACCACGTGATTGACACGTGATTGACACGTGATTCCCACGTGATTCCCACGTGATTCCCACGTGATTGACACCTGATTCCCACGTGATTCCCAAATGATTGTCACGTGATTCCCACGTGATTGACACGTGATTCCGACGTGATTCCCAAATGATTTTCACGTGATCCACACGTGATTCCCACGTAATTCCCACATGATTCCCACGTGATTGACACGTGATTCCCTCGTGATTCCCACATGATTCCCACGTGATTCCCTCGTGATTCCCACGTGATTGACACGTGATTCCCAAGTTTTTTCCACGTGATTCCCACGTGATTGACACTTGATTCCCACGTGATTCCCACGTAATTCTCACGTGATTGCCACGTGAATTACACGTGATTCCCACGTGATTATCACGTGATACACATGTGATTCCCAAGTGATTGACACGTGTTTCCCACGTGCTTTCCAGGTGATTCCCACGTGATTCCCAAGTGATTGAAACGTGATTCCCACGTTATTCCCACGTGATTGACACGTGATTCTCACGAGATTCCCCCGAGATTCCCACGTGATTGACACGTGATTGATGCATGATTTCCACTTGATTCCCACGTGATTGACACGTGATTGACACGTGATTCCCACGTGACTCCCTCGTGATTGACTCGTGATTCCCACGTGATTCCCACGTGAATGACACGTGATTCCCACGTGATTCCCACGTGATTCCCCCGTGATTGACTCGGGATTCCCACGTAACTCCCACGTGATTCCCACGTGATTGACACGTGATTGACACGTGATTCCCACGTGATTCCCACGTGATTCCCACGTGATTGACACGTGATTCCCACGTGGTTCCCAAATGATTGTCACGTGATTCCCACGTGATTGACACGTGATTACCACGTGATTCCTACGTGATTGACAGGTGATTCCTACGTGATTCCCACGTGATACCCACGTGATTGACACGTGAGGTCCTCGAGATTCTCACGTGATTCACATGTGATTCCCACGTGACTGAAACGTGAGTGCCACGTCATTCCATCGTGATTGACACGTGATTCCCGTGTGATTCCTACGTGATTTCCTCGTGATTCCCACGTGATTCCCACGTGATTGACAAGTGATTCCCACGTGATTCCCAAATAATTGTCACGTGATTCCCACGTGAACACACGTGATTCCCACGTGATTCCCACGTGATTGACACGTGATTCCCACGTGATTCAAAATTGATTCCCACGTGATTCCAACGTGATTGACAAGTGATTCCCAAATGATTCCCGTGTGATACGCATGTGATGCCCACGTGATTGACACGTGATTCCTACCTGATTCCCTCGTGATTGACAAGTGATTACCATATGATTCCCACGTGATTGACACGTTATTCCCACGTGATTCCTACGTGATTACCACGTGATTCCCACGTTATTACCACGTGACTCCCATGTGATTCTCACGTGATTGACGCATGATTCCCACGTTATTCCCACGTGATTCCCACGTGATTCCCACGGGATTGACACGTGATTCCCACGGGATTACCACGTGATTTACACGTGATTCCCACGTGATTCCCACGTGACTCCAATGTGATTCCCACGTAATTGACATGTGATTCCCACGTGCTTGACACGTGATTCCCATATGATTCCCACGTGATTCCAAAGTGATTGACACGTGATTCCCACGTGATTCCCACGTGATTGACACGTATTTTCCAGGTGATTCCCACTTGATTCTCACATGATTGACACGTGATTGACACGTGATTCCCACGTGAATCCCACGTGATTCCCACGTGATTCCCACGTGATTGACACGTGATTCCCACCTTATTCCAACATGATTCCCACGGGATTGACATGTCATTCACACGTGATTGCCACGTGATTCCCACGTGATTGACACGTGATTCCCACGTGATTCCCACGTGATTCCCAAATGATTCCCACGTGATGCCCACGTGATTGACACGTGACTGCCACGTGATTCCCACTTGATTGACACGTTATTCCCACTTTATTCAAACGTAATTCCATCATGATTGACACGTGATTCCCACATGATTCCCACGATATTGACATGTGATTCCAACGTGATTCCCACGTGATTACCACGTGACTCCCACGTGATTCCCACGTGATTCCCAAATGATTCCCACGTGATGCCCACGTGATTGACAGGTGATTCCCACATGATTCCCACGTGATTGACACGTGATTCCCACGTTATTCACACATAATTCCATCATGATTGACACGTGATTCCCACATGATTCCCACGATATTGATATGTGATTCCAACGTGATTCCCATGTGATTACCACGTGAATCCCATGTGATTCCCACGTAACTCCCACGTGATTCCCACGTGATTGAGGCATGATTACCTCTTGATTCCCACATGATTCCCACGTGATTGACACGTGATACCCACGTTATTCACACGTAATTCAATCATGATTGACACGTGATTCCCACATGATTCCCACGATATTGACATGTGATTCCAACGTGATTCCCACGTGATTACCACGTGATTCCCATGTGATTCCCACGTGACTCCTACGGACTCCCACATGATTGACACGTGATACCCACGTGATTCCCACGTGATTCCCACGTAATTGACACGTGATTCCCACGTGATTCCCACGTGATTGACACGTGATTCCCACGTGATTCCCACGTGATTCCCATGTGATTCCCTCGTGATTGACACGTGATTCCCACGTGATTGACACGTGATTCCCACGTGATTCCCACGTGATTCCCACGTGATTGACACGTGATTCCCACCTTATTCCCACGTGATTCCCACGTGATTGACACGTGATTCCCACATGACTCCCACGTGATGGACACGTGATACCCACGTGATTCCCACGTGATTCCCACGTGATTCTACTTGACTCCCACTTGATTCCCACGTGATTGACGCATGATTCCCACGTGATTCCCACGTGATTGACACGTGATTCCCAGGTGATTGACACGTGATTCCCACGTGATTCCCACGTGCTTCCCACATGATTGACACGTGATTCCCATGTGATTCTCACGTGATTCCCACGTGATTGACACGTGATTCCCACGTGATTATCACGTGATTCCCATGTGATTCCCAAGTGATTGACACGTGATTCGCACGTGCTTCCCATGTGATTTCTAATTGACTCCCACGTGATTCCCACGTGACTCCCATGTGATTCCCACGTGATAGACGCATGATTCCCACGTGATTCCCACCTGATTCCTACGTGATTCCCACGTGATTCCCATGGGATTGACACGTGATTCCCACGTGATTCCCACGTGATTGACAAGTGATTCCCACGTGATTCCCACGTGACTCCAACGTGATTCCCACATTATTGACACGTGATTCCCACCTTATTCCCACGTGATTCCCACGGGATCGCCATGTCATTCCCACGTGATTGCCATGTGATTCCCACGTGATTGACACGTGATTCCCACGTGATTCCACCGTGATTCCCACGTGATTCCCAAATGATTCCCACGTGATGCCCTCGTGATTCCCACGTGTTTGACACGTGATTCCCACGTGATTCCCACGTGATTGACAAGTGATTGACACGTGATTCCCTTGTGATTTACACGTGATTCCCACGTGATTTACACGTGATTCCCACTTGATTGACACGTGATTCCGAAGTGATTGACACGTGATTCCCACGTGATTCCCACATGATTCCCACCTGATTCCGACGGGATTGAAACATGTTTCCCACGTGATTGACACGTGATTCCCACGTGATTCAAAAGTGATTCCCACGTGATTCCAACGTGATTGACAAGTGATTCCCAAATGATTCCCGTGTGATACCCATGTGATGCCCACGTGATTGACACGTGATTCCTTCGTGATTCCCTCGTGATTGGCATGTGATTCCCACATGATTCCCACGTGATTGACATGTTATTCCCACGTGATTCCTACGTGATTACCACGTGATTCCCACGTTATTCCCACGTGACTCCCCTGTGATTCCCACGTGATTGACGCATGATTCCGACGTGATTCCCACGTGATTCCTACGAGATTCCACCGTGATTCCCATGGGATTGACACGTGATTCCCACGTGATTCCCACGTGATTGATACGTGATTCCCTCGTGACTCCCACGTGACTCCAACGTGACTCCCACGTAATTGACATGTGATTCCCACGTGATTGACACGTGATTCCCACATGATTCCCACGTGACTCCAACGTGACTCCCACGTAATTGACATGTGATTCCCACGTGATTCCAACGTGATAGACACGTGATGCCCACGTGATTCCCACGTGATTGACACGTGATTTCCACGTGATTCCCACTTGATTCTCACATGATTGACACGTCATTAACACGTGATTCCCACGTGAATCCCACGTGATTCCCACGTGATTCCCACGTGATTGACACGTGATTCCCACCTTATTCCCACGTGATTCCCACGTGATTGACACGTGATTCCCACATGACTCCCACGTGATGGACACGTGATACCCACGTGATTCCCACGTGATTCCCACGTGATTCTACTTGACTCCCACTTGATTCCCACGTGATTGACGCATGATTCCCACGTGATTCCCACGTGATTGACACGTGATTCCCAGGTGATTGACACGTGATTCCCACGTGATTCCCACGTGCTTCCCACATGATTGACACGTAATTCCCATGTGATTCTCACGTGATTCCCACGTGATTGACACGTGATTCCCACGTGATTATCACGTGATTCCCATGTGATTCCCAAGTGATTGACACGTGATTCGCACGTGCTTCCCACGTGATTCCTAATTGACTCCCACATGATTCCCACGTGACTCCCATGTGATTCCCACGTGATAGACGCATGATTCCCACGTGATTCCCACCTGATTCCTACGTGATTCCCACGTGATTCCCACGGGATTGACACGTGATTCCCACGTGATTGACAAGTGATTCCCACGTGATTCCCACGTGACTCCAACGTGATTCCCACGTTATTGACACGTGATTCCCACCTTATTCCCACGTGATTCCCACGGGATTGCCATGTCATTCCCACGTGATTGCCATGTGATTCCCACGTGATTGACACGTGATTCCCACGTGATTGACACGTGATGCCCACATGATTCCCACGTGAATGACAGGTGATTACCCTGTGATTCCCAAGTGATTCCCACATGATTGACACGTGATTCCCTCGTGATTCACACGTGATTGTGATGTGACTACCACGTGATTCCCATGTGATTCCCACGTGTTTCCCACATGAATGACACGTGATTCCTACGTGATTCCCACATGATTGACATGTAATTCCCACATGATTGTAACGTGATTACCACGTGAATCCCACGTGACTCCCATGTGATTCCCACGTGATTGACGCATGATTCCAACGTGATTCACACGTGATTCCCACGTGATTCCTAAATGATTCTGATGTGATGCCCACGTTATGCCCACGTGATTTAATGTGATTTCCACGTGATTCCCACGTGATTAACTCATGATTGTCACGTAATTCCCACATGATTCCCACGTGATTGACACGTGATTCCCACGTGATTCCCATTTGATTCCCACCTCATTGACACGTGATACCCACGTTATTCCCACTTGATTCCCACGTGATTGACACGTGATTCCCACGTGATTCCCACGTGATTCCCTCCTGATTGACACGTGATTCCCACGTTATTCCCACGTGATTCCCACGTGATTGACACGTGATTCCTACGTGATTCCCACGTGATTCCCACGTGATTGACGCATGATTCCCTCGTGATTCCCATGTGATTGAAACGTGATTCCCACGTGATTCCCACATAATTCTCACGTGATTGCCACGTGAATTACACTTGATTCCCACGTGATTATCACGTGATACCCATGTGATTCCCAAGTGATTGACACGTGTTTTCCACGAGCTTTCCACGTGATTCCCACATGATTCCCAAGTGATTGACAGGTGATTCCCACGTTATTCCCACGTGATTGACACGTGATTCCCACGAGATTCCTACATGATTGACACGTTATTCCCACGTGATTCCCACGTGATTCCCCCGTGATTGACTCAGGATTCCCACGTGATTCCCACGTGATTCCCACGTGATTCCCCCGTGATTGACTCGGGATTCCCACGTGATTCCCACGTGATTACCACGTGATTGACACGTGATTGACACGTGATTCCCACGTGATTCCCACGTGATTCCCACGTGATTGACACCTGATTCCCACGTGATTCCCAAATGATTGTCACGTGATTCCCACGTGATTCCCACGTGATTCCCACGTGATTGACACGTGATTCCCACGTAATTCCCACGTGATTCCCACGTGATTCCCACGTGATTCCCACGTGATTGGCACGAGATTTCGACGTGATTCCCACGTGATTCCCACGTGATTGACACGTGATTCCCACGTGATTCCCACATGATTGACACGTGATTCCCACGTGATTCCCACATGATTCCCACGTGATTCCCACGTGATTGACACGTGATTCACACGTGATTCCCCCGTGATTGACACGTGATTCCCACGTGATTCCCAAGTGATTGACACGTGTTTCCCACGTGATTGACACGTGATTTCCTTGTGATTGACACGTGATTTCCTTGTGATTCCCACGTGATTTACACGTGATTACCACGTGATTCCCCCGTGATTGACACGTGATACCCACATGATTCCCACGTGATTCCCACGTGATACGGATGGGATTGACACGTGATTACCCCGTGATTCCCACGTGATTCCCACGTGATTGACACTTCATTTCCACGTGATTTCACGTGATTCCAACGTGATTACCAAACGTTTCCCACGTTATGCCCACGTGATTGACACGTCATTCCCACGTGATTCCAACTTGATTGACACGAGATTCCCATTTGATATCCACGTGAATTAGACGTGATTCCCACGTGATTCCCACGTGATTGACCCGTGATTCCCACGTGATTCCCATGTGATTCCCACGTGATTCCCACCTGATTCCCACGTGATTCCCACATTATTGATGCATGATTCCACGTGATTCCCACATGATTGACACGTGATTCCCGTGTGATTCCCACGTGACTCACACGTGATTCCCAAGTGATTGACACGTGTTTCCCACTTGTTTCCCTTGTGATTCCCACGTGATTGACACCTGATTCCCACATGATTCCCACGTGATGCCCACATGATTCCCACGTGAATGACACGTGATTGCCATGTGATTCCCTGGTGATTCACACGTGAATGAGATGTGATTACCACGTGATTCCCATGTGATTCCCACGTTATTCCCACATGAATGACACGTGATTCCTACGTGATTCCCACGTGATTGACACGTAATTCCCACATGATTGCCACGTGATTACCACGTGAATCCCACGTGACTCCCATGTGATTCCCACGTGATTGACGCATGATTCCAACGTGATTCACACGTGATTCCAACGTGATTCCTAAATGATTACCACGTGATCCACACGTGATTCCCACGTAATTCCCACATGATTCCCACGTGATTGACACGTGATTCCCACGTGATTCCCACATGATTGACACATGATTCCGACGTGATTCCCAAATGATTGTCACGTGATCCACACGTGATTCCCACGTAATTCCCACATGATTCCCACGTGATTGACACGTGATTCACTCGTGATTCCCACATGATTCCCACGTGATTCCCTCGTGATTCCCAGGTGATTGACACGTGATTCCCAAGTTTTTCCCACGTGATTCCCACGTGATTGACACTTGATTCCCACGTGATTCCCACGTAATTCTCACGTGATTGCCACGTGAATTACACTTGATTCCCACGTGATTATCACGTGATACACATGTGATTCCCAATTGATTGACACGTGTTTCCCACGTGCTTTCCACGTGATTCCGACGTGATTTCCAAGTGATTGACACGTGATTCCCACATTATTCCCACGTGATTGACACGTGATTCCCACGAGATTCCCCCGAGATTCCCACGTGATTGACACGTGATTGATGCATGATGTCCAGTTGATTCCCACGTGATTGACACGTGATTGACACGTGATTCCCACGTGATTCACACGTGATTCCCTCGTGATTGACACGTGATTCCCCCGTGATTTCCACGTGATTCCCACGTGATATCCACGTGACTCCCACGTGATTGACACGTGATTCCCACGTGATTCCCACGTGATTGACTCGTGATTGGCACATGATTCCCAAGTGATTCCCACGTGATTGATACGTGATTCCTACGTGATTGACACGTGATTCCCACATGATTCCCACGTGATTCCCATGTGATACCCATGGGATTGACACGTCATTCCCACATGATTCCCACGTGATTCCCACGTGATTGACACCTCATTCCCTCGTGATTCCCACGTGATTCCCACGTGATTCCCAAACGATTCCCACGTGACGCCCACGTGATTGACACGTCATTCCTACGTGATTCCAACTTGATTGACACGAGATTCCCATTTGATATCCATGTGAATTAGCCGTGATTCCTACGTGATTCCCACGTGATTGACTCGTGATTCCCACGTGATTCCCACGTGATTCCCACGTGATTCCCACGTGATTCCCACATTATTGATGCCTGATTCCACGTGATTCCCACATGATTGACCCGTGATTCCCAAGTGATTGACACGTGATTCCCACTTGTTTCCCAAGTGATTCCCACGTGATTGACACCTGATTCCCACATGATTCCTACGTGATGCCCACATGATTCCCACGTGAATGACAGGTGATTACCCTGTGATTCCCATGTGATTCCCACGTGATTGACACGTGATTCCCTCGTGATTCACACGTGATTGAGATGTGACTACCACGTGATTCCCATGTGATTCCCACGTGTTTCCCACATGAATGACACGTGATTCCTACGTGATTCCCACATGATTGACACGTAATTCCCTCATGATTGTAACGTGATTACCACGTGAATCCCAAGTGACTCCCATGTGATTCCCACGTGATTGACGCATGATTCCAACGTGATTCACACGTGATTACCACGTGATTCCTAAATGATTCCATGTGATGCCCATGTGATGCCCACGTGATTTAATGTGGTTTCCACGTGATTCCCACGTTGTTAACTCGTGATTGTCACGTAATTCCCACATGATTCCTACGTGATGCCCACATGATTCCCACGTGAATGACAGGTGATTACCCTGTGATTCCCAGGTGATTCCCACGTGATTGACACGTGATTCCCACGTGATTCCCATTTGATTCCCACCTCATTGACACGTGATACCCACGTTATTCCCACTTGATTCCCACGTGATTGACACGTGATTCCCACGTGATTCCCACGTGATTCCCTCCTGATTGACACGTGATTCCCACGTTATTCCCACGTGATTCCCACGTGATTAACACGTGATTCCCACGTGATTCCCACGTGATTCCCTCCTGATTGACACGTGATTCCCACGTTATTCCCACGTGATTCCCACGTGATTGACACGTGATTCCCACGTGATTCCCACGTGATTGGCACGAGATTCCGACGTGATTCCCACGTGATTCCCACGTGATTGACACGTGATTCCCACGTGATTCCCACATGATTGACACGTGATTCCCACGTGATTCCCACATGATTCCCACGTGATTCCCACGTGATTGACACGTGATTCACACGTGATTCACACGTGATTCCCCCGTGATTGACACGTGATTCCCACGTGATTCCCAAGTGATTGACACGTGTTTCCCACGTGATTGACACGTGATTTCCTTGTGATTGACACGTGATTTCCTTGTGATTCCCACGTGATTTACACGTGATTACCACGTGATTCCCCCGTGATTGACACGTGATTCCCAAGTGATTCCTTCGTGATTGACACGTGATTCCCACGTGAATGACACGTGATTTCCTTGTGATTCCCACGTGATTCCCACGTGATTTACACGTGATTACCACGTGATTCACAAATGATTGTCACGTGATTCCCACGTGATCCCACGTGATTCCCACGTGATTACCACGTGATTGACACATGATTGACACGTGATTCCCACGTGATTCCCACGTGATTTACACGTGATTCCCACTTGATTCCCATGTGATTTACACGTGATTCCCACGTGATTCCCACGTCATTCCCTCGTGATTGACACGTGATTCCCCCGTGATTTCCACGGGATTCCCACGTGATATCCACGTGACTCCCACGTGATTGACACATGATTCCCACGTGATTCCCACGTGATTGACTCGTGATTGGCACGTGATTCCCAAGTGATTCCCACGTGTTTGATACGTGATTCCCACGTGATACCCACGTGATTCCCATATGATTCCAACGTGATTGACACGTGATTCCCAAATGATTCCCCCGTGATGCCCACGTGATTGACACGTCATTCCCACGAGATTCCCATGTGATTTCCACGTGATTAAATGTGATTCCCACGTGATTCCCACGTGATTGATATGTGATTCCCAAGTGATTCCCACATGATTGACACGTGATTCCCACGTGATTCCCACGTGATTGACATGTAATTCCCACATGATTCCCACGTGATTCCCACGTGATTGATACGTGATTCCCACGTGAATGATACGTGATTCCTACGTGATTCCCAAGTGATTCCCAAGTGATTGACTCGTGATTCAAACGTGATTACCTCATGATTCCCTCGTGATTGACACGTGATTCCCACTTGATTCCCACGTGATTACCACGTGATTCCCATATTATTCCAACTTGACTCCCATGTGATTCACACGAGATTGAAGCATGATTCCCACTTGATTCCCACGTGATTCCCATGTGATTGACACGTGATTCCCACGAGATTCCCTCGTGATTGACAAGTGATTCCCACGTGACTCCCTCGTGATTGACTCGTGATTCCCACGTGATTCCCACGTGAATGATACGTGATTCCCACGTGATTCCCACGTGATTCCCACGTGATTGACTCGGGATTCCCACGAGATTCCCACGTGATTCCCACGTGATTGACGCGTGATTGACACGTGATTCCCACGTGATTCCCACGTGATTCCCACGTGATTCCCACGTGATTGACACCTGATTCCCACGTGATTCCCAAATGATTGTCACGTGATTCCCACGTGATTCCCACGTGATTGACACGTGATTCCCACGTAATTCCCACGTGATTCCCACGTGATTGGCACGAGATTCCGCCGTGATTCCCACGTGATTGACACGTGATTCCCACATAATTGACAGGTGATTCCCACGTGATTCCCACATGATTCCCACGTGATTCCCACGTGATTCACACGTGATTCACACGTGAATCACACGTGATTCCCCCGTGATTGACACGTGATTCTCACGTGATTCCCTAATGATTTTCACGTCATTCCCACGTGATTCCCAGATGATTCCAACGTGATTCCCACGTGATTGACACGTGATTCCCACGTGATTCCCACGTGATTCCCACGTGATTGACACGTGATTCAAATGTGATTCCCACGTGAGTCCCAAGTGTTTGCCACGTGATTTCCACGTGATTAACACGTGATTCCCACGTGATTCCCACGTGACTCCCTCGTGGTTTCCACGTGATTGACACGTGAATCCCACGTGATTCCCACGTGATTGAGGCGTGATTACCACGTGATTGACACGTGATTCCCAGGTGATTGACAGGTGATTCCCACGTGATTCCCAAGTGATTGACACGTGTTTCCCACGTGATTGACACGTGATTTCCTTGTGATTGACACGTGATTTCCTTGTGATTCCCACGTGATTTACACGTGATTACCACGTGATTCCCCCGTGATTGACACGTGATTCCCAAGTGATTCCTTCGTGATTGACACGTGATTCCCACGTGAATGACACGTGATTTCCTTGTGATTCCCACGTGATTCCCACGTGATTTACACGTGATTACCACGTGATTCACAAATGATTGTCACGTGATTCCCACGTGATCCCACGTGATTCCCACGTGATTACCACGTGATTGACACATGATTGACACGTGATTCCCACGTGATTCCCACGTGATTTACACGTGATTCCCACTTGATTCCCATGTGATTTACACGTGATTCCCACGTGATTCCCACGTCATTCCCTCGTGATTGACACGTGATTCCCCCGTGATTTCCACGGGATTCCCACGTGATATCCACGTGACTCCCATGTGATTGACACATGATTCCCACGTGATTCCCACGTGATTGACTCGTGATTGGCACGTGATTCCCAAGTGATTCCCACGTGTTTGAGACGTGATTCCCACGTGATACCCACGTGATTCCCATATGATTCCAACGTGATTGACACGTGATTCCCAAATGATTCCCCCGTGATGCCCACGTGATTGACACGTCATTCCCACGAGATTCCCATGTGATTTCCACGTGATTAAATGTGATTCCCACGTGATTCCCACGTGATTGATATGTGATTCCCAAGTGATTCCCACATGATTGACACGTGATTCCCACGTGATTCCCACGTGATTGACATGTAATTCCCACATGATTCCCACGTGATTCCCACGTGATTGATACGTGATTCCCACGTGAATGATACGTGATTCCTACGTGATTCCCAAGTGATTCCCAAGTGATTGACTCGTGATTCAAACGTGATTACCTCATGATTCCCTCGTGATTGACACGTGATTCCCACTTGATTCCCACGTGATTACCACGTGATTCCCATATTATTCCAACTTGACTCCCATGTGATTCACACGAGATTGAAGCATGATTCCCACTTGATTCCCACGTGATTCCCATGTGATTGACACGTGATTCCCACGAGATTCCCTCGTGATTGACAAGTGATTCCCACGTGACTCCCTCGTGATTGACTCGTGATTCCCACGTGATTCCCACGTGAATGATACGTGATTCCCACGTGATTCCCACGTGATTCCCACGTGATTGACTCGGGATTCCCACGAGATTCCCACGTGATTCCCACGTGATTGACGCGTGATTGACACGTGATTCCCACGTGATTCCCACGTGATTCCCACGTGATTCCCACGTGATTGACACCTGATTCCCACGTGATTCCCAAATGATTGTCACGTGATTCCCACGTGATTCCCACGTGATTGACACGTGATTCCCACGTAATTCCCACGTGATTCCCACGTGATTGGCACGAGATTCCGCCGTGATTCCCACGTGATTGACACGTGATTCCCACATAATTGACAGGTGATTCCCACGTGATTCCCACATGATTCCCACGTGATTCCCACGTGATTCACACGTGATTCACACGTGAATCACACGTGATTCCCCCGTGATTGACACGTGATTCTCACGTGATTCCCTAATGATTTTCACGTCATTCCCACGTGATTCCCAGATGATTCCAACGTGATTCCCACGTGATTGACACGTGATTCCCACGTGATTCCCACGTGATTCCCACGTGATTGACACGTGATTCAAATGTGATTCCCACGTGAGTCCCAAGTGTTTGCCACGTGATTTCCACGTGATTAACACGTGATTCCCACGTGATTCCCACGTGACTCCCTCGTGGTTTCCACGTGATTGACACGTGAATCCCACGTGATTCCCACGTGATTGAGGCGTGATTACCACGTGATTGACACGTGATTCCCAGGTGATTGACAGGTGATTCCCACGTGATTCCCACATGACTCCGACGTGATTCCCACGTGATTGACATGTGATTAGGACGTGATTCCTACGTCATTGACACGTGATTCCCACGTGATTAACATGTGACTCCGAAGTGATTCCCACGTGATTGACATGTGATTAGGACGTGATTCCTACGTGATTGACACGTGATTCCTACGTGATTCCCACGTGATACCCACGTGATTGACACGTGAGGCCCACGAGATTCTCACGTGATTCACACGTGATTCCCACGTGATTGACATGTGATTCCCCAGTGATTCCATCGTGATTGACACGTGATTCCCATGTGATTCCCACGTGATTGACACGTGATTCCCACGTGATTGACACGTGATTTCCTCGTGATTCCCACGTGATTCCCACGTGATTTACACGTGATTACCACGTGATTCCCAAATGATTGTCACGTGATTCCCACGTGATCCCACGTGATTCCCACGTGATTCCCACGTGATTGACACGTGTTTCCCACGTGATTGACACGATATTCCCACGTGATTCCCTCGTGATTGACAAGTGATTCCCACGTGATTCCCACGTGATTGACACGTGATTCACACGTGATTCCCACGTGATTGACACGTGATTCACACGTGATTCCCACGTGATTGACACGTGATTCACACGTGATTCCCACGTGATTCCCACGTGATTCCCACGTGATTGACACGTGTTTCCCACGTGATTGACACGTGATTCCCACGTGATTCCCTCGTGATTGACACGTGATTCCCCCGTGATTTCCACGGGATTCCCACGTGATATCCACATGACTCCCACGTGATTGACACGTGATTCCCACGTGATTCCCACGTGATTGACACGTGATACCCACATGATTCCCACGTGATTCCCACGTGATACGGATGGGATTGACACGTGATTACCCCGTGATTCCCACGTGATTCCCACGTGATTGACACTTCATTTCCACGTGATTTCACGTGATTCCAACGTGATTAACAAACGATTCCCACGTTATGCCCACGTGATTGACATGTCATTCCCACGTGATTCCAACTTGATTGACACGAGATTCCCATTTGATATCCACGTGAATTAGACGTGATTCCCACGTGATTCCCACGTGATTGACTCGTGATTCCCACGTGATTCCCATGTGATTCCCACGTGATTCCCACCTGATTCCCACGTGATTCCCACATTATTGATGCATGATTCCACGTGATTCCCACATGATTGACACGTGATTCCCATGTGATTCCCACGTGACTCACACGTGATTCCCAAGTGATTGACACGTGATACCCACGTGATTCCCACGTGATTCCCACGTGATTCTACTTGACTCCCACTTGATTCCCACGTGATTGACGCATGATTCCCACGTGATTCCCACGTGATTGACACGTGATTCCCAGGTGATTGACACGTGATTCCCACGTGATTCCCACGTGCTTCCCACATGATTGACACGTGATTCCCATGTGATTCTCACGTGATTCCCACGTGATTGACACGTGATTCCCACGTGATTATCACGTGATTCCCATGTGATTCCCAAGTGATTGACACGTGATTCGCACGTGCTTCCAACGTGATTCCTAATTGACTCCCACGTGATTCCCACGTGACTCCCATGTGATTCCCACGTGATAGACGCATGATTCCCACGTGATTCCCACCTGATTCCTACGTGATTCCCACGTGATTCCCACGGTATTGACACGTGATTCCCACGTGATTCCCACGTGATTGACAAGTGATTCCCACGTGATTCCCACGTGACTCCAACGTGATTCCCACGTTATTGACACGTGATTCCCACCTTATTCCCACGTGATTCCCACGGGATTGCCATGTCATTCCCACGTGATTGCCATGTAATTCCCACGTGATTGACACGTGATTCCCACGTGATTCCACCATGATTCCCACGTGATTCCCAAATGATTCCCACGTGATGCCCTCGTGATGCTCACGTGATTGACACGTGATTCCCTCATGATTCCCACGTGATTGACACGTGATTCCCAAGTTTTTTCCACGTGATTCCCACGTGATTGACACGTGATTCCGACGTGATTCCCAAATGATTTTCACGTGATCCACACGTGATTCCCACGTAATTCCCACATGATTCCCACGTGATTGACACGTGATTCCCTCATGATTCCCACATGATTCCCACGTGATTCCCTCGTGATTCCCAAGTGATTGACACGTGATTCCCAAGTTTTTTCCACGTGATTCCCACGTGATTGACACTTGATTGCCACGTGAATTACACGTGATTCCCACGTGATTATCACGTGATACACATGTGATTCCCAAGTGATTGACACGTGTTTCCCACGTGCTTTCCAGGTGATTCCCTCCTGATTCCCAAGTGATTGAAACGTGATTCCCACGTTATTCCCACGTGATTGACACGTGATTCTCACGAGATTCCCCCGAGATTCCCACGTGATTGACACGTGATTCCCAAGTTTTTTCCACGTGATTCCCACGTGATTGACACGTGATTCCGACGTGATTCCCAAATGATTTTCACGTGATCCACACGTGATTCCCACGTAATTCCCACATGATTCCCACGTGATTGACACGTGATTCCCTCGTGATTCCCACGTGATGCCCTCGTGATGCTCACGTGATTGACACGTGATTCCCTCATGATTCCCACGTGATTGACACGTGATTCCCAACTTTTTTCCACGTGATTCCCACGTGATCGACACGTGATTCCGACGTGATTCCCAAATGATTTTCACGTGATCCACACGTGATTCCCACGTAATTCCCACATGATTCCCACGTGATTGACACGTGATTCCCTCGTGATTCCCACATGATTCCCACGTGATTGCCTCGTGATTCCCACGTGATTGACACGTGATTCCCAAGTTTTTTCCACGTGATTCCCACGTGATTGACACTTGATTCCCACGTGATTCCCACGTAATTCTCACGTGATTGCCACGTGAATTACACGTGATTCCCACGTGATTATCACGTGATACACATGTGATTCCCAAGTGATTGACACGTGTTTCCCACGTTATTCCCACGTGATTGACACGTGATTCCCACGAGATTCCCCCGAGTTTCCCACGTGATTGACACGTGATTGATGCATGATTTCCACTTGATTCCCACGTGATTGACACGTGATTGACACGTGATTCCCACGTGACTCCCTCGTGATTGACTCGTGATTCCCACGTGATTCCCACGTGAATGACACGTGATTCCCACGTGATTCCCACGTGATTCCCCCGTGATTGACTCGGGATTCCCACGTGATTCCCACGTGATTCCCACGTGATTGACACGTGATTGACACTTGATTCCCACGTGATTCCCACGTGATTCCCACGTGATTGACACGTGATTCCCACGTGGTTCCCAAATGATTGTCACGTGATTCCCACGTGATTCCCACGTGATTCCCACGTGATTGACACGTGATTACCACGTAATTCCCACGTGATTCCCACGTGATTCCCACGTGATTCCCACGTGATTCCCACGTGATTGGCACGAGATTCCGACGTTGTTCCCACGTGATTCCAACGTGATTGACACGTGATTCCCACGTGATTCCCACATGATTGATACGTGATTCCCACATGATTCCCACATGATTCCCACGTGATTCCCACGTGACTGACACGTGATTCACACGTGATTCACACGTGATTCCCCCGTGATTGACATGTGATTCCCACGTGATTCCCACGTGACTCCAACGTGATTCCCACGTTATTGACACGTGATTCCCACCTTATTCCCACGTGATTCCCACGGGATTGCCATGTCATTCCCACGTGATTGCCATGTGATTCCCACGTGATTGACACGTGATTCCCACGTGATTCCACCGTGATTCCCACGTGATTCCCAAATGATTCCCACGTGATGCCCTCGTGATGCTCACGTGATTGACACGTGATTCCCACGTGATTCCCACGTGATTCCCATGTGAATCCCACGTGACTCCTACGGACTCCCACATGATTGACACGTGATACCCACGTGATTCCCACATGATTCCCACGTGATTGACACGTGATTCCCACGTGATTCCCACGTGATTCCCACGTGATTCCCATGTGATTCCAACGTGATTGACACGTGATTTCCAAATGATTCCCACGTGATGCACACGTGATTGACATGTCATTCCCACGTGATTCCAACTTGATTGACACGAGATTCCCACGTGATTTCAACGTGATTAAATGTGATTTCCACCTGATTCACGTGATTGACACGTGATTCCCACGTGATTCCCACGTGATTCCCAAGTGATTGATACGTGATTCCCAAGTGATTCCCACGTGATTGACACGTGATTCCCACGTGATTCCCATGTGATTGACACGTGATTCCCACTTGATTTCCACGTGCTTCCACGTGATTGACCCATGACACCCACGTGATTCCCACGTGAATCCAACGTGATTGACACGTGATTCCCACGTGAATGACACGAGATTCTCACGTGATTCCCACGTTAATCCCACGTGATTGACACGTGATTCTCACGTGATTCCCATGTGATTCCAAAGTGATTGACACGTGATTCCCACGTGATTCCCATGTGATTCCTACGTGATTCCCACGTGATTCCCACGTGATTCCCAAGTGATTGATACGTGATTCCCAAATGATTCCCACGTGATTGACACGTGATTCCCACGTGATTCCCATGTGATTGACACGTGATTCCCAAGTGATTCCCACGTGTTTCCACGTGATTAACCCATGACACCCACGTGATTCCCACGTGAATCCAACGTGATTGACACGTGATTCCCACGTGAATGACACGAGATTCTCACGTGATTCCCACGTGATTCCCCCGTGATTGACACTTGATTCCCACGTGATTCTCACGTGATTCCCATGTGATTCCCAAGTGATTGACACGTGATTCCCACGTGATTCCCACGTGATTCCCACGTGGTTGACACGTGATTCCCCCATGATTCCCAAGTGATTGACACGTGATTCCCACGTGATTCCCACGTGATTCCCACGTGATTCCCACGTGATTGACACGTGATTCCCAGGCGATTGACACGTGATTCCCACATGACTCCGACGTGATTCCCACGTGATTGACATGTGATTAGGACGTGATTCCTATGTGATTGACACGTGATTCCCACGTGATTCCCACGTGACTCTGACGTGATTCCCACGTGATTGACATGTGATTAGGACGTGATTCCTACGTGATTGACACGTGATTCCTACGTGATTCCCACGTGATACCCACGTGATTGACACGTGAGGCCCACGAGATTCTCACGTGATTCACACGTGATTCCCACGTGATTGACACGTGATTCCCAAGTGATTCCATCGTGATTGACACGTGATTCCCATGTGATTCCCACGTGATTGACACGTGATTCCCACGTGATTGACACGTGATTTCCTCGTGATTCCCCCGTGATTGACACGTGATTCACACGTGATTCCCCCGTGATTGACACGTGATTCCCACGTGATTCCCTAATGATTTTCACGTCATTCCCACGTGATTCGCAGGTGATTCCAACGTGATTCCCACGTGATTGACAGGTGATTTCCACGTAATTCCCACGTGATTCCCACGTGATTCCCACGTGATTGACACGTGATTCAAATGTGATTCCCACGTGAATCCCAAGTGTTTGCCACGTGATTTCCACGTGATTAACACGTGATTCCCACGTGATTCCCACGTGACTACCTCGTGATTTCCACGTGATTGACACGTGAATCCCACGTTATTCCCAAGTGATTGAGGCGTGATTCCCACGTGATTGACACGTGATTCCCAGGCGATTGACACGTGATTCCCACATGACTCCGACGTGATTCCCACGTGATTGACATGTGATTAGGACGTGATTCCTATGTGATTGACACGTGATTCCCACGTGATTCCCACGTGACTCCGACGTGATTCCTACGTGATTGACACGTGATTCCTACGTGATTCCCACGTGATACCCACGTGATTGACACGTGAGGCCCACGAGATTCTCACGTGATTCACACGTGATTCCCACGTGATTGACACGTGATTCCCAAGTGATTCCATCATGATTGACACGTGATTCCCATGTGATTCCCACGTGATTGACACGTGATTCCCACGTGATTGACACGTGATTTCCTCGTGATTCCCACGTGATTCCCACGTGATTTACACGTGATTACCACGTGATTCCCAAATGATTGTCACGTGGTTCCCACGTGATCCCACGTGATTCCCACGTGATTCCCTCGTGATTGACAAGTGATTCCCCCTTGATTGACACTTCATTTCCACGAGATTCCCACGTGATTGACACGTGATTCCCACGTGATTCCCACGTGATTGACACGTGATTCACACGTGATTCCCACGTGATTCCCACGTGATTCCCACGTGATTGACACGTGTTTCCCCCGTGATTGACACGTGATTCCCACGTGATTCCCTCGTGATTGACACGTGATTCCCCCGTGATTTCCACGGGATTCCCACGTGATATCCACGTGACTCCCACGTGATTGACTCGTGATTCCCACGTGATTCCCACGTGATTGACACGTGATTCCCACGTGATTCCCACGTGATTTACACGTGATTAACACGTGATTCCCACGTGAATCCCATGTGATTCCCACGTGATTGACACGTGTTTCCCATGTGATTGACACGTGATTCCCACGTGATTCCCTCGTGATTGACACGTGATTCCACCGAGATTTCCACGGGATTCCCACGTGATATCCACGTGACTCCACGTGATTGACACGTGATTCCCACGTGATTCCTACGTGATTGACACGTGATTCCCACGTGATTCCCAAATGATTGTCACGTGATCCACACGTGATTCCCACGTGATTCCCACGTGTTTCCCACGTGATTGATACGTGATTCCCACGTGATTCCCACGTGATTGACACGTGATTCCTACGTGGTTGACACGTGATTCCCACATGATTCCCACGTGATTCCCACATGATACGGATGGGATTGACACGTGATTCCCCCGTGATTCCCACGTGATTCCCATGTGATTGACACTTCATTTCCACGTGATTTCACGTGATTCCAACGTGATTACCAAACGATTCCCACGTTATGCCCACGTGATTGACACGTCATTCCCACGTGATTCCAACTTGATTGACGCGAGATTCCCTTTTGATATCCACGTGAATTAGACGTGATTCCCACGTGATTCCCACGTGATTGACTCGTGATTCCCACATGATTCCCACATTATTGATGCATGATTCCACGTGATTCCCACATGATTGACACGTGATTCCCATGTGATTCCCACGTGACTCACACGTGATTCCCAAGTGATTGACACGTGATTCCCACCTGTTTCCCTTGTGATTCCCACGTGATTGACACCTGATTCCCACATGATTCCCACGTGATGCCCACGTGATTCCCACGTGAATGACACGTGATTACCATGTGATTCCCTGGTGATTCACACGTGAATGAGATGTGATTACCACGTGATTCCCATGTGATTCCCACGTTATTCCCACATGAATGACACGTGATTCCTACGTGATTCCCACGTGATTGACACGTAATTCCCACATGATTGCCACGTGAGTACCACGTGAATCCCACGTGACTCCCATGTAATTCCCACGTGATTGACGCATGATTCCAACGTGATTCACATGTGATTCCAACGTGATTCATAAATGATTCCCACGTGATCCACACGTGATTCCCACGTAATTCCCACATGATTCCCACGTGATTGACACGTGATTCCCACGTGATTCCCACGTGATTGACACGTGATCCGACGTGATTCCCAAATGATTTTCACGTGATCCACACGTGATTCCCACGTAATTCCCACATGATTCCCACGTGATTGACACGTGATTCCCTGGTGATTCCCACATGATTCCCACGTGATTCCCTCGTGATTCCCACGTGATTTGACACGTGATTCCCAAATTTTTTCCACGTGATTCCCACGTGATTGACACTTGATTCCCACGTGATTCCCACGTAATTCTCACGTGATTGCCACGTGAATTACATGTGATTCCCACGTGATTATCACGTGATACACATGTGATTCCCAAGTGATTGACACGTGTTTCCCACGTGCGTTCCACGTGATTCCCACGTGATTCCCAAGTGATTGAAACGTGATTCCCACGTTATTCCCACGAGATTGACACGTGATTCCCACGAGATTCCCCCGAGATTCCCACGTGATTGACACGTGATTGATGCATGATTTCCACTTGATTCCCACGTGATTGACACGTGATTGACACGTGATTCCCACGTGACTCCCTCGTGATTGACTCGTGATTCCCACGTGATTCCCACGTGAATGACACGTGATTCCCACGTGATTCCCACGTGATTCCCCCGTGATTGACTCGAGATTCCCACGTGATTCCCACGTGATTCCCACGTGATTGACACGTGATTGACACGTGATTCCCACGTGATTCCCACGTGATTCCCACGTGATTGACACGTGATTCCCACGTGCTTCCCAAATGATTGTCATGTGATTCCCACGTGATTCCCACGTGATTCCCACGTGATTGACACGTGATTCCCACGTAATTCCCACGTGATTCCCACGTGATTCCCACGTGATTCCCACGTGATTGGCACGAGATTCCGACGTTGTTCCCACGTGATTCCCACGTGATTCCCACATGATTGATACGTGATTCCCACGTGATTCCCACATGATTCCCACGTGATTCCCACGTGACTGACACGTGATTCACACGTGATTCACACGTGATTCCCCCGTGATTAACACGTGATTCCCACGTGATTCCCAAGTGATTGACACGTGTATCCCACAAGATTGACACGTGATTTCCTTGTGATTGACACGTGATTTCCTTGTGATTCCCACGTGATTCCCACGTGATTTACACGTGATTACCATGTGATTCCCCCGTGATTGACACGTGATTCCCAAGTGATTCCATCGTGATTGACACGTGATTCCCACGTGAATGACACGTGATTTCCTTGTGATTCCCACGTGATTCCCACGTGATTACCACATGATTCACAAATGATTGTCACGTGATTCCCACGTGATCCCACGTGATTCCCACGTGATTACCACGTGATTGACACATGATTGACACGTGATTCCCACGTGATTCCCACGTGATTTACACGTGATTCCCACTTGATTCCCACGTGATTGACACGTGATTCCCACGTGATTCCCACGTGATTCCCTCGTGATTGACACGTGATTCCCCCGTGATTTCCACGGGATTCCCACGTGATATCCACGTGACTCCCACGTGATTGACATGTGATTCCCACGTGATTCCCACGTGATTGACACGTGATTGGCACGTGATTCCCAAGTGATTCACACTTGTTTGACACGTGATTGGCACGTGATTCCCAAGTGATTCCCACGTGATTGATACGTGATTCCTACGTGATTGACACGTGATTCCCACATGATTCCCACGTGATTCCCATGTGATACCCATGGGATTGACACGTCATTCCCACATGATTCCCACGTGATTCCCACGTGATTGACACCTCATATCCTCGTGATTCCCACGTGATTCCCACGTGATTCCCAAACGATTCCCACGTGACGCCCACGTGATTGACACGTCATTCCTACGTGATTCCAACTTGATTGACAGGAGATTCCCATTTGATATCCATGTGAATTAGCCTGGATTCCCACGTGATTCCCACGTGATTGACTCGTGATTCCCACGTGATTCCCACGTGATTCCCACATGATTCCCACGTGATTCCCACATTATTGATGCATGATTCCACGTGATTCCCACATGATTGACACGTGATTCCCAAGTGATTGACACGTGATTCCCACTTGTTTCCCAAGTGATTCCCACGTGATTGACACCTGATTCCCACATGATTCCCACGTGATGCCCACATGATTCCCACGTGATTGACAGGTGATTACCCTGTGATTCCCAGGTGATTCCCACGTGATTGACACGTGAATCCCTCGTGATTCACACGTGATTGAGATGTGACTACCACGTGATTCCCATGTGTTTCCCACGTGTTTCCCACATGAATGACATGTGATTCCTACGTGATTCCCACATGATTGACACGTAATTCCCACATGATTGTAACGTGATTACCACGTGAATCCCACGTGACTCCCATGTGATTCCCACGTGATTGACGCATGATTCCAACCTGATTCACACGTGATTCCCACGTGATTCCTAAATGATTCCCATGTGATGCCCACGTGATGCCCACGTGATTTAATGTGATTTCCACGTGATTCCCACGTGACGAACTCGTGATTGTCACGTAATTCCCACATGATTCCCACATGATTGACACGTGATTCCCACGTGATTCCCATTTGATTCCCACCTCATTGACACTTGATACCCACGTTATTCCCACTTGATTCCCACGTGATTGACACGTGATTCCCACGTGATTCCCACGTGATTCCCTCCTGATTGACACATGATTCCCACGTTATTCCCACGTGATTCCCACGTGATTGACACGTGATTCCCACGTGATTCCCACGTGATTCCCACGTGATTGACGCATGATTCCCACGTGATTCCCATGTGATTGACACGTGATTCCCATGTGATTCCCACGTGACTCACACGTGATTCCCAAGTGATTGACACGTGATTCCCACTTGTTTCCCTTGTGATTCCCACGTGATTGACACCTGATTCCCACATCATTCCCACGTGATGCCCACGTGATTCCCACGTGAATGACACGTGATTACCATGTGATTCCCTGGTGATTCACACGTGAATGAGATGTGATTACCACGTGATTCCCATGTGAATCCCACGTTATTCCCACATGAATGACACGTGATTCTTACGTGATTCCCACGTGATTGACACGTAATTCCCACATGATTGCCACGTGATTACCACGTGAATCCCACGTGACTCCCATGTGATTCCCACGTGATTGACGCATGATTCCAAAGTGATTCACACGTGATTGCAACGTGATTCCTAAATGATTCCCACGTGATCCACACGTGATTCCCACGTAATTCCCACATGATTCCCACGTGATTCCCACGTGATTCCCACCTGATTGACACGTGATTCCGACGTGATTCCCAAATGATTGTCACGTGATCCACACGTGATTCCCACGTAATTCCCACATGATTCCCACGTGATTGACACGTGATTCCCTCGTGATTCCCACATGATTCCCACGTGATTCCCTCGTGATTCCCACGTGATTGACACGTGATTCCCAAGTTTTTCCCACGTGATTCCCACGTGATTGACACTTCATTCCCACGTGATTCCCACGTAATTCTCACGTGATTGCCACGTGAATTACACGTGATTCCCACGTGATTATCACGTGATACACATGTGATTCCCAAGTGATTGACACGTGTTTCCCACGTGCTTTCCACGTGATTCCCACGTGATTCCCAAGTGATTGAAACGTGATTCCCACGTTATTCCCACGTGATTGACACGTGATTCCCAGGTGATTCACTCGTGATTGACAAGTGATTCCCACGTGATTTCCACGGGATTCCCACGTGATTCCCACGTGACTCCCTCGTGATTGACTCGTGATTCCCACGTGATTCCCACGTGAATGACACGTGATTCCCACGTGATTCCCACGTGATTCCCCCGTTATTGACTCGGGATTCCCACTTGATTCCCACGTGATTCCCACGTGATTGACACGTGATTGACACGTGATTCCCACGTGATTCCCACGTGATTCCCACGTGATTGACACCTGATTCCCACGTGATTCCCAAATGATTGTCACGTGATTCCCACGTGTTTCCCACGTGATTCCCACGTGATTGACACGTGATTCCCACGAAATTCCCACGTGATTCCCACGTGATTCCCACGTGATTCCCACGTGATTCCCACGTGATTGGCACGAGATTCCGACGTGATTCCCACGTGATTCCCACGTGATTGACACGTGATTCCCACGTGATTCCCACATGATTGACACGTGATTCCCACGTGATTCACACGTGATTCCCCCGTGATTGACACGTGATTCCCACGTGATTCCCAAGTGATTGACACGTGTTTCCCACGTGATTGACACGTGATTTCCTTGTGATTGACACGTGATTTCCTTGTGATTCCCACGTGATTCCCACGTGATTTACACGTGATTACCACGTGATTCCCCCGTGATTGACACGTGATTCCCAAGTGATTCCATCGTGGTTGACACGTGATTCCCACGTGAATGACACGTGATTTCCTTGTGATTCCCACGTGATTCCCACGTGATTTACACGTGATTACCACGTGATTCACAAATGATTGTAACGTGATTCCCACGTGATCCCACGTGATTCCCACGTGATTACCACGTGATGGACACATGATTGACACGTGATTCCCACGTGATTCCCACGTGATTTACACGTGATTCCCACTTGATTCCTACGTGATTCCCACGTGATTCCCACGTGATTCCCTCGTGATTGACACGTGATTCCCCCGTGATTTCCACGGGATTCCCACGTGATATCCACGTAACTCCCACGTGATTGACACGTGATTCCCACGTGATTGACACGTGATTGGCACGTGATTCCCAAGTGATTCCCATGTGATTGATACGTGATTCCTACGTGATTGACACGTGATTCCCACATGATTCCCACGTGATTCCCATGTGATACCCATGGGATTGACACGTCATTCCCACATGATTCCCACGTGATTCCCACGTGATTGACACCTCATTCCCTGGTGATTCCCACGTGATTCCCACGTGATTCCCAAACGATTCCCACGTGACGCCCACGTGATTGACACGTCATTCCTACGTGATTCCAACTAATTGACACGAGATTCCCATTTGATATCCATGTGAATTAGCCGTGATTCTCACGTGATTCCCACGTGATTGACTCGTGATTCCCACGTGATTCCCACGTGATTCCCACGTGATTCCCACGTGATTCCACATTATTGATGCATGATTCCACGTGATTCCCACATGATTGTCCCGTGATTCCCAAGTGATTGACACGTGATTCCCACTTGTTTCCCAAGTGATTCCCACGTGATTGACACCTGATTCCCACATGATTCCCACGTGATGCCCACATGATTCCCACGTGAATGACAGGTGATTACCCTGTGATTCCCAAGTGATTCCCACATGACTGACACGTGATTCCCTCGTGATTCACACGTGATTGAGATGTGACTACCACGTGATTCCCATGTGATTCCCACGTGTTTCCCACATGAATGACACGTGATTCCTACGTGATTCCCGCATGATTGACACGTATTTCCCACATGATTGTAACGTGATTACCACGTTAATCCCACGTGACTCCCATGTGACTCCCACGTGATTGACGCATGATTCCAACGTGATTCACACGTGATTCCCACGTCATTCCTAAATGATTCCCATGTGATGCCCACGTGATACCCACGTGATTTAATGTGATTTCCACGTGATTCCCACGTGATTAACTCGTGATTGTCACGTAATTCCCACATGATTCCCACGTGATTGACACGTGATTCCCACGTGATTCCCATTTGATTCCCACCTCATTGACACGTGATACCCACGTTATTCCCACTTGATTCCCACGTGATTGACACGTGATTCCCACGTGATTCCCACGTGATTCCATCCTGATTGACACGTGATTCCCACGTTATTCCCACGTGATTCCCACGTGATTGACACGTGATTCCCACGTGATTCCCACGTGATTCCCACGTGATTGACGCATGATTCACTCGTGATTCCCATGTGATTGAAACGTGATTCCCACGTTATTCCCACGTGATTGACACGTGATTCCCACGAGATTCCCCCGAGATTCCCACGTGATTGACACGTGATTGATGCATGATTTCCACTTGATTCCCACGTGATTGACACGTGATTGACACGTGATTCCCACGTGACTCCCTCGTGATTGACTCGTGATTCCCACGTGATTCCCACGTGAATGACACGTGATTCCCACGTGATTCCCAACGTGATTCCCCCGTGATTGACTCGAGATTCCCACGTGATTCCCACGTGATTCCCACGTGATTGACACGTGATTGACACGTGATTCCCACGTGATTCCCACGTGATTCCCACGTGATTGACACGTGATTCCCACGTGCTTCCCAAATGATTGTCATGTGATTCCCACGTGATTCCCACGTGATTCCCACGTGATTGACACGTGATTCCCACGTAATTCCCACGTGATTCCCACGTGATTCCCACGTGATTCCCACGTGATTGGCACGAGATTCCGACGTTGTTCCCACGTGATTCCCACGTGATTGACACGTGATTCCCACGTGATTCCCACATGATTGATACGTGATTCCTACGTGATTCCCACATGATTCCCACGTGATTCCCACGTGACTGACACGTGATTCACACGTGATTCCCCCGTGATTAACACGTGATTCCCACGTGATTCCCAAGTGATTGACACGTGTATCCCACAAGATTGACACGTGATTTCCTTGTGATTGACACGTGATTTCCTTGTGATTCCCACGTGATTCCCACGTGATTTACACGTGATTACCATGTGATTCCCCCGTGATTGACACGTGATTCCCAAGTGATTCCATCGTGATTGACACGTGATTCCCACGTGAATGACACGTGATTTCCTTGTGATTCCCACGTGATTCCCACGTGATTACCACATGATTCACAAATGATTGTCACGTGATTCCCACGTGATCCCACGTGATTCCCACGTGATTACCACGTGATTGACACATGATTGACACGTGATTCCCACGTGATTCCCACGTGATTTACACGTGATTCCCACTTGATTCCCACGTGATTGACACGTGATTCCCACGTGATTCCCACGTGATTCCCTCGTGATTGACACGTGATTCCCCCGTGATTTCCACGGGATTCCCACGTGATATCCACGTGACTCCCACGTGATTGACATGTGATTCCCACGTGATTCCCACGTGATTGACACGTGATTGGCACGTGATTCCCAAGTGATTCCCACTTGATTGACACGTGATTGGCACGTGATTCCCAAGTGATTCCCACGTGATTGATACGTGATTCCTACGTGATTGACACGTGATTCCCACATGATTCCCACGTGATTCCCATGTGATACCCATGGGATTGACACGTCATTCCCACATGATTCCCACGTGATTCCCACGTGATTGACACCTCATATCCTCGTGATTCCCACGTGATTCCCACGTGATTCCCAAACGATTCCCACGTGACGCCCACGTGATTGACACGTCATTCCTACGTGATTCCAACTTGATTGACAGGAGATTCCCATTTGATATCCATGTGAATTAGCCTGGATTCCCACGTGATTCCCACGTGATTGACTCGTGATTCCCACGTGATTCCCACGTGATTCCCACATGATTCCCACGTGATTCCCACATTATTGATGCATGATTCCACGTGATTCCCACATGATTGACCCGTGATTCCCAAGTGATTGACACGTGATTCCCACTTGTTTCCCAAGTGATTCCCACGTGATTGACACCTGATTCCCACATGATTCCCACGTGATGCCCACATGATTCCCACGTGATTGACAGGTGATTACCCTGTGATTCCCAGGTGATTCCCACGTGATTGACACGTGAATCCCTCGTGATTCACACGTGATTGAGATGTGACTACCACGTGATTCCCATGTGTTTCCCACGTGTTTCCCACATGAATGACATGTGATTCCTACGTGATTCCCACATGATTGACACGTAATTCCCACATGATTGTAACGTGATTACCACGTGAATCCCACGTGACTCCCATGTGATTCCCACGTGATTGACGCATGATTCCAACCTGATTCACACGTGATTCCCACGTGATTCCTAAATGATTCCCATGTGATGCCCACGTGATGCCCACGTGATTTAATGTGATTTCCACGTGATTCCCACGTGACTAACTCGTGATTGTCACGTAATTCCCACATGATTCCCACATGATTGACACGTGATTCCCACGTGATTCCCATTTGATTCCCACCTCATTGACACTTGATACCCACGTTATTCCCACTTGATTCCCACGTGATTGACACGTGATTCCCACGTGATTCCCACGTGATTCCCTCCTGATTGACACATGATTCCCACGTTATTCCCACGTGATTCCCACGTGATTGACACGTGATTCCCACGTGATTCCCACGTGATTCCCACGTGATTGACGCATGATTCCCACGTGATTCCCATGTGATTGAAACGTGATTCCCACGTGATTCCCACGTAATTCTCACGTGATTGCCACGTGAATTACACTTGATTCCCACGTGATTATCACGTGATACCCATGTGATTCCCAAGTGATTGACACGTGTTTTCCACGTGCTTTCCACGTGATTCCCACATGATTCCCAAGTGATTGACACGTGATTCCCACGTTATTCCCACGTGATTGACACGTGATTCCCACGAGATTCCCACGTGATTGACACGTGATTCCCACGTGATTCACACGTGATTCCCCCGTGATTGACTCGGGATTCCCACGTGATTCCCACGTGATTCCCCCGTGATTGACTCGGGATTCCCACGTGATTCCCACGTGATTCCCCCGTGATTGACTCGGGATTCCCACGTGATACCCACGTGATTCCCACGTGATTGACACGTGATTGACACGTGATTCCCACGTGATTCCCACGTGATTGACACCTGATTCCAACGTGATTCCCAAATGATTGTCACGTGATTCCCACGTGATTCCCACGTGATTCCCACGTGATTGGCACGAGATTCCGACGTGATTCCCACGTGATTCCCACGTGATTGACACGTGATTCCCAGGTGATTCCCACATGATTGACACGTGATTACCACGTGATTCCCACATGATTCCCACGTGACTCCCACGTGATTGACACGTGATTCACACGTGATTCACACGTGATTCCCCCGTGAATGACACGTGATTCCCACGTGATTCCCAAGTGATTGACACGTGTTTCCCACGTGATTGACACGTGATTTCCTTGTGATTGACACGTGATTTCCTTGTGATTCCCACGTGATTCCCACGTCATTTACACGTGATTACCACGTGATTCCCCCGTGATTGACACGTGATTCCCAAGTGATTCCAACGTGATTGACACGTGATTCCCACGTGAATGAAAAGTGATTTCCTTGTGATTCCCACGTGATTCCCACGTGATTTACACGTGATTACCACGTGATTCACAAATGATTGTCACGTGATTCCCACGTGATCCCACGTGATTCCCACGTGATTACCACGTGATTGACACATGATTGACACGTGATTCCCACGTGATTTACACGTGATTCCCACTTGATTCCCACGTGATTTACACGTGATTCCCACGTGATTCCCACGTCATTCCCTCGTGATTGACACGTTATTCCCCCGTGATTTCCACGGGATTCCCACATGATATCCACGTGACTCCCACGTGATTGACACGTGATTCCCAAGTGATTGACTCGTGATTGGCACGTGATTCCCAAGTGATTCCCACGTGATTGATACGTGATTCCTACGTGAATGACACGTGATTCCCACATGATTCCCACGTGATTCCCATGTGATACCCATGGGATTGACACGTCATTCCCACGTGATTCCCATGTGATACCCATGGGATTGACACGTCATTCCCACATGATTCTCACGTGATTCCCACGTGATTGACACCTCATTCCCTCGTGATTCCCACGTGATTCCCACGTGATTCCCAAACGATTCCCACGTGACGCCCACGTGATTGGCACGTCATTCCTACGTGATTCCAACTTGATTGACACGAGATTCCCATTTGATATCCACGTGAATTAGACGTGATTACCACGTGATTCCCACGTGATTGACTCGTGATTCCCACGTGATTCCCACGTGATTCCCACATGATTCCCACATTATTGATGCATGATTCCACGTGATTCCCACATGATTGACACGTGATTCCCATGTGATTCCCACGTGACTCACACGTGATTCCCAAGTGATTAACACGTGATTCCCACTTGTTTCCCTTGTGATTCCCACGTGATTGACACCTGATTCCCACATCATTCCCACGTGATGCCCACGTGATTCCCACGTGAATGACACGTGATTACCATGTGATTCCCTGGTGATTCACACGTGAATGAGATGTGATTACCACGTGATTCCCATGTGAATCCCACGTTATTCCCACATGAATGACACGTGATTCTTACGTGATTCCCACGTATTGACACGTAATTCCCACATGATTGCCACGTGATTACCACGTGAATCCCACGTGACTCCCATGTGATTCCCACGTGATTGACGCATGATTCCAACGTGATTCACACGTGATTGCAACGTGATTCCTAAATGATTCCCACGTGATCCACACGTGATTCCCACGTAATTCCCACATGATTCCCACGTGATTCCCACGTGATTCCCACCTGATTGACACGTGATTCCGACGTGATTCCCAAATGATTGTCACGTGATCCACACGTGATTCCCACGTAATTCCCACATGATTCCCACGTGATTGACACGTGATTCCCTCGTGATTCCCACATGATTCCCACGTGATTCCCTCGTGATTCCCACGTGATTGACACGTGATTCCCAAGTTTTTCCCACGTGATTCCCACGTGATTGACACTTCATTCCCACGTGATTCCCACGTAATTCTCACGTGATTGCCACGTGAATTACACGTGATTCCCACGTGATTATCACGTGATACACATGTGATTCCCAAGTGATTGACACGTGTTTCCCACGTGCTTTCCACGTGATTCCCACGTGATTCCCAAGTGATTGAAACGTGATTCCCACGTTATTCCCACGTGATTGACACGTGATTCCCATGAGATTCCCCCGAGATTCCCACGTGATTGACATGTGATTGATGCATGATTTCCACTTGATTCCCACGTTATTGACACGTGATTGACACGTGATTCCCAGGTGATTCACTCGTGATTGACAAGTGATTCCCACGTGATTTCCACGGGATTCCCACGTGATTCCCACGTGACTCCCTCGTGATTGACTCGTGATTCCCACGTGATTGCCACGTGAATGACACGTGATTCCCACGTGATTCCCACGTGATTCCCCCGTTATTGACTCGGGATTCCCACTTGATTCCCACGTGATTCCCACGTGATTGACACGTGATTGACACGTGATTCCCACGTGATTCCCACGTGATTGACACCTGATTCCCACGTGATTCCCAAATGATTGTCACGTGATTCCCACGTGTTTCCCACGTGATTCCCACGTGATTGACACGTGATTCCCACGAAATTCCCACGTGATTCCCACGTGATTCCCACGTGATTCCCACGTGATTCCCACGTGATTGGCACGAGATTCCGACGTGATTCCCACGTGATTCCCACGTGATTGACACGTGATTCCCACGTGATTCCCACATGATTGACACGTGATTCCCACGTGATTCACACGTGATTCCCCCGTGATTGACACGTGATTCCCACGTGATTCCCAAGTGATTGACACGTGTTTCCCACGTGATTGACACGTGATTTCCTTGTGATTGACACGTGATTTCCTTGTGATTCCCACGTGATTCCCACGTGATTTACACGTGATTACCACGTGATTCCCCCGTGATTGACACGTGATTCCCAAGTGATTCCATCGTGGTTGACACGTGATTCCCACGTGAATGACACGTGATTTCCTTGTGATTCCCACGTGATTCCCACGTGATTTACACGTGATTACCACGTGATTCACAAATGATTGTAACGTGATTCCCACGTGATCCCACGTGATTCCCACGTGATTACCACGTGATTGACACATGATTGACACGTGATTCCCACGTGATTCCCACGTGATTTACACGTGATTCCCACTTGATTCCTACGTGATTCCCACGTGATTCCCACGTGATTCCCTCGTGATTGACACGTGATTCCCCCGTGATTTCCACGGGATTCCCAAGTGATATCCACGTAACTCCCACGTGATTGACACGTGATTCCCACGTGATTGACACGTGATTGGCACGTGATTCCCAAGTGATTCCCATGTGATTGATACGTGATTCCTACGTGATTGACACGTGATTCCCACATGATTCCCACGTGATTCCCATGTGATACCCATGGGATTGACACGTCATTCCCACATGATTCCCACGTGATTCCCACGTGATTGACACCTCATTCCCTGGTGATTCCCACGTGATTCCCACGTGATTCCCAAACGATTCCCACGTGACGCCCACGTGATTGACACGTCATTCCTACGTGATTCCAACTAATTGACACGAGATTCCCATTTGATATCCATGTGAATTAGCCGTGATTCTCACGTGATTCCCACGTGATTGACTCGTGATTCCCACGTGATTCCCACGTGATTCCCACGTGATTCCCACGTGATTCCACATTATTGATGCATGATTCCACGTGATTCCCACATGATTGTCCCGTGATTCCCAAGTGATTGACACGTGATTCCCACTTGTTTCCCAAGTGATTCCCACGTGATTGACACCTGATTCCCACATGATTCCCACGTGATGCCCACATGATTCCCACGTGAATGACAGGTGATTACCCTGTGATTCCCAAGTGATTCCCACATGACTGACACGTGATTCCCTCGTGATTCACACGTGATTGAGATGTGACTAACACGTGATTCCCATGTGATTCCCACGTGTTTCCCACATGAATGACACGTGATTCCTACGTGATTCCCACATGATTGACACGTATTTCCCACATGATTGTAACGTGATTACCACGTTAATCCCACGTGACTCCCATGTGACTCCCACGTGATTGACGCATGATTCCAACGTGATTCACACGTGATTCCCACGTCATTCCTAAATGATTCCCATGTGATGCCCACGTGATACCCACGTGATTTAATGTGATTTCCACGTGATTCCCACGTGATTAACTCGTGATTGTCACGTAATTCCCACATGATTCCCACGTGATTGACACGTGATTCCCACGTGATTCCCATTTGATTCCCACCTCATTGACACGTGATACCCACGTTATTCCCACTTGATTCCCACGTGATTGACACGTGATTCCCACGTGATTCCCACGTAATTCCATCCTGATTGACACGTGATTCCCACGTTATTCCCACGTGATTCCCACGTGATTGACACGTGATTCCCACGTGATTCCCACGTGATTCCCACGTGATTGACGCATGATTCCCTCGTGATTCCCATGTGATTGAAACGTGATTCCCACGTTATTCCCACGTGATTGACACGTGATTCCCACGAGATTCCCCCGAGATTCCCACGTGATTGACACGTGATTGATGCATGATTTCCACTTGATTCCCACGTGATTGACACGTGATTGACACGTGATTCCCACGTGACTCCCTCGTGATTGACTCGTGATTCCCACGTGATTCCCACGTGAATGACACGTGATTCCCACGTGATTCCCACGTGATTCCCCCGTGATTGACTCGAGATTCCCACGTGATTCCCACGTGATTCCCACGTGATTGACACGTGATTGACACGTGATTCCCACGTGATTCCCACGTGATTCCCACGTGATTGACACGTGATTCCCACGTGCTTCCCAAATGATTGTCATGTGATTCCCACGTGATTCCCACGTGATTCCCACGTGATTGACACGTGATTCCCACGTAATTCCCACGTGATTCCCACGTGATTCCCACGTGATTCCCACGTGATTGACACGAGATTCCGACGTTGTTCCCACGTGATTCCCACGTGATTGACACGTGATTCCCACGTGATTCCCACATGATTGATACGTGATTCCCACGTGATTCCCACATGATTCCCACGTGATTCCCCCGTGATTAACACGTGATTCCCACGTGATTCCCAAGTGATTGACACGTGTATCCCACAAGATTGACACGTGATTTCCTTGTGATTGACACGTGATTTCCTTGTGATTCCCACGTGATTCCCACGTGATTTACACGTGATTACCATGTGATTCCCCCGTGATTGACACGTGATTCCCAAGTGATTCCATCGTGATTGACACGTGATTCCCACGTGAATGACACGTGATTTCCTTGTGATTCCCACGTGATTCCCACGTGATTACCACATGATTCACAAATGATTGTCACGTGATTCCCACGTGATCCCACGTGATTCCCACGTGATTACCACGTGATTGACACATGATTGACACGTGATTCCCACGTGATTCCCACGTGATTTACACGTGATTCCCACTTGATTCCCACGTGATTGACACGTGATTCCCACGTGATTCCCACGTGATTCCCTCGTGATTGACACGTGATTCCCCCGTGATTTCCACGGGATTCCCACGTGATATCCACGTGACTCCCACGTGATTGACATGTGATTCCCACGTGATTCCCACGTGATTGACACGTGATTGGCACGTGATTCCCAAGTGATTCCCACTTGATTGACACGTGATTGGCACGTGATTCCCAAGTGATTCCCACGTGATTGATACGTGATTCCTACGTGATTGACACGTGATTCCCACATGATTCCCACGTGATTCCCATGTGATACCCATGGGATTGACACGTCATTCCCACATGATTCCCACGTGATTCCCACGTGATTCACACGTGATTGAGATGTGACTACCACGTGATTCCCATGTGATTCCCACGTGTTTCCCACATGAATGACACGTGATTCCTACGTGATTCCCACATGATTGACACGTAATTCCCACATGATTGTAACGTGATTACCACGTTAATCCCACGTGACTCCCATGTGACTCCCACGTGATTGACGCATGATTCCAACGTGATTCACACGTGATTCCCACGTCATTCCTAAATGATTCCCATGTGATGCCCACGTGATACCCACGTGATTTAATGTGATTTCCACGTGATTCCCACGTGATTAACTCGTGATTGTCACGTAATTCCCACATGATTCCCACGTGATTGACACGTGATTCCCACGTGATTCCCATTTGATTCCCACCTCATTGACACGTGATACCCACGTTATTCCCACTTGATTCCCACGTGATTGACACGTGATTCCCACGTGATTCCCACGTGATTCCATCCTGATTGACACGTGATTCCCACGTTATTCCCACGTGATTCCCACGTGATTGACACGTGATTCCCACGTGATTCCCACGTGATTCCCACGTGATTGACGCATGATTCCCTCGTGATTCCCATGTGATTGAAACGTGATTCCCACGTGATTCCCACATAATTCTCACGTGATTGTCACGTGAATTACACTTGATTCCCACGTGATTATCACGTGATACCCATGTGATTCCCAAGTGATTGACACGTGTTTTCCACGTGCTTTCCACGTGATTCCCAAGTGATTGACACGTGTTTCCCACGTGATTGACACGTGATTTCCTTGTGATTGACACGTGATTTCCTTGTGATTCCCACGTGATTCCCACGTCATTTACACGTGATTACCACGTGATTCCCCCGTGATTGACACGTGATTCCCAAGTGATTCCAACGTGATTGACACGTGATTCCCACGTGAATGAAAAGTGATTTCCTTGTGATTCCCACGTGATTCCCATGTGATTTACACGTGATTACCACGTGATTCACAATTGATTGTCACGTGATTCCCACGTGATCCCACGTGATTCCCACGTGATTACCACGTGATTGACACATGATTGACACGTGATTCCCACGTGATTTACACGTGATTCCCACTTGATTCCCACGTGATTTACATGTGATTCCCACGTGATTCCCACGTCATTCCCTCGTGATTGACACGTTATTCCCCCGTGATTTCCACGGGATTCCCACGTGATATCCACGTGACTCCCACGTGATTGACACGTGATTCCCAAGTGATTGACTCGTGATTGGCACGTGATTCCCAAGTGATTCCCACGTGATTGATACGTGATTCCTACGTGAATGACACGTGATTCCCACATGATTCCCACGTGATTCCCATGTGATACCCATGGGATTGACACGTCATTCCCACGTGATTCCCATGTGATACCCATGGGATTGACACGTCATTCCCACATGATTCCCACGTGATTCCCACGTGATTGACACCTCATTCCCTCGTGATTCCCACGTGATTCCCACGTGATTCCCAAACGATTCCCACGTGACGCCCACGTGATTGGCACGTCATTCCTACGTGATTCCAACTTGATTGACACGAGATTCCCATTTGATATCCACGTGAATTAGACGTGATTACCACGTGATTCCCACGTGATTGACTCGTGATTCCCACGTGATTCCCACGTGATTCCCACATGATTCCCACATTATTGAAGCATGATTCCACGTGATTCCCACATGATTGACACGTGATTCCCATGTGATTCCCACGTGACTCACACGTGATTCCCAAGTGATTGACACGTGATTCCCACTTGTTTCCCTTGTGATTCCCACGTGATTGACACCTGATTCCCACATCATTCCCACGTGATGCCCACGTGATTCCCACGTGAATGACACGTGATTACCATGTGATTCCCTGGTGATTCACACGTGAATGAGATGTGATTACCACGTGATTCCCATGTGAATCCCACGTTATTCCCACATGAATGACACGTGATTCTTACGTGATTCCCACGTATTGACACGTAATTCCCACATGATTGCCACGTGATTACCACGTGAATCCCACGTGACTCCCATGTGATTCCCACGTGATTGACGCATGATTCCAACGTGATTCACACGTGATTGCAACGTGATTCCTAAATGATTCCCACGTGATCCACACGTGATTCCCACGTAATTCCCACATGATTCCCACGTGATTCCCACGTGATTCCCACCTGATTGACACGTGATTCCGACGTGATTCCCAAATGATTGTCACGTGATCCACACGTGATTCCCACGTAATTCCCACATGATTCCCACGTGATTGACACGTGATTCCCTCGTGATTCCCACATGATTCCCACGTGATTCCCTCGTGATTCCCACGTGATTGACACGTGATTCCCAAGTTTTTCCCACGTGATTCCCACGTGATTGACACTTCATTCCCACGTGATTCCCACGTAATTCTCACGTGATTGCCACGTGAATTACACGTGATTCCCACGTGATTATCACGTGATACACATGTGATTCCCAAGTGATTGACACGTGTTTCCCACGTGCTTTCCACGTGATTCCCACGTGATTCCCAAGTGATTGAAACGTGATTCCCACGTTATTCCCACGTGATTGTCACGTGATTCCCATGAGATTCCCCCGAGATTCCCACGTGATTGACACGTGATTGATGCATGATTTCCACTTGATTCCCACGTTATTGACACGTGATTGACACGTGATTCCCAGGTGATTCACTCGTGATTGACAAGTGATTCCCACGTGATTTCCACGGGATTCCCACGTGATTCCCACGTGACTCCCTCGTGATTGACTCGTGATTCCCACGTGATTCCCACGTGAATGACACGTGATTCCCACGTGATTGACACGTGATTCCCACGTGATTCCCAAGTGATTGACACGTGTTTCCCACGTAATTGACACGTGATTTCCTTGTGATTGACACGTGATTTCCTTGTGATTCCCACGTGATTCCCACGTGATTTACACGTGATTACCACGTGATTCCCCCGTGATTGACACGTGATTCCCAAGTGATTCCATCGTGGTTGACACGTGATTCCCACGTGAATGACACGTGATTTCCTTGTGATTCCCACGTGATTCCCACGTGATTTACACGTGATTCCCACGTGATTCCCACGTGATTCCCACGTGATTGACACCTGATTCCCACGTGATTCCCAAATGATTGTCACGTGATTCCCACGTGTTTCCCACGTGATTCCCACGTGATTGACACGTGATTCCCACGAAATTCCCACGTGATTCCCACGTGATTCCCACGTGATTCCCACGTGATTCCCACGTGATTGGCACGAGATTCCGACGTGATTCCCACGTGATTCCCACGTGATTGACACGTGATTCCCACGTGATTCCCACATGATTGACACGTGATTCCCACGTGATTCACACGTGATTCCCCCGTGATTGACACGTGATTCCCACGTGATTCCCAAGTGATTGACACGTGTTTCCCACGTGATTGACACGTGATTTCCTTGTGATTGACACGTGATTTCCTTGTGATTCCCACGTGATTCCCACGTGATTTACACGTGATTACCACGTGATTCCCCCGTGATTGACACGTGATTCCCAAGTGATTCCATCGTGGTTGACACGTGATTCCCACGTGAATGACACGTGATTTCCTTGTGATTCCCACGTGATTCCCACGTGATTTACACGTGATTACCACGTGATTCACAAATGATTGTAACGTGATTCCCACGTGATCCCACGTGATTCCCACGTGATTACCACGTGATTGACACATGATTGACACGTGATTCCCACGTGATTCCCACGTGATTTACACGTGATTCCCACTTGATTCCTACGTGATTCCCACGTGATTCCCACGTGATTCCCCCGTGATTTCCACGGTATTCCCACGTGATATCCACGTAACTCCCACGTGATTGACACGTGATTCCCACGTGATTGACACGTGATTGGCACGTGATTCCCAAGTGATTCCCATGTGATTGATACGTGATTCCTACGTGATTGACAGGTGATTCCCACATGATTCCCACGTGATTCCCATGTGATACCCATGGGATTGACACGTCATTCCCACATGATTCCCACGTGATTCCCACGTGATTGACACCTCATTCCCTGGTGATTCCCACGTGATTCCCACGTGATTCCCAAACGATTCCCACGTGACGCCCACGTGATTGACACGTCATTCCTACGTGATTCCAACTAATTGACACGAGATTCCCATTTGATATCCATGTGAATTAGCCGTGATTCCCACGTGATTCCCACGTGATTGACTCGTGATTCCCACGTGATTCCCACGTGATTCCCACGTGATTCCCACGTGATTCCACATTATTGATGCATGATTCCACGTGATTCCCACATGATTGTCCCGTGATTCCCAAGTGATTGACACGTGATTCCCACTTGTTTCCCAAGTGATTCCCACGTGATTGACACCTGATTCCCACATGATTCCCACGTGATGCCCACATGATTCCCACGTGAATGACAGGTGATTACCCTGTGATTCCCACGTGTTTCCCACATGAATGACACGTGATTCCTACGTGATTCCCACATGATTGACACGTAATTCCCACATGATTGTAACGTGATTACCACGTTAATCCCACGTGACTCCCATGTGACTCCCACGTGATTGACGCATGATTCCAACGTGATTCACACGTGATTCCCACGTCATTCCTAAATGATTCCCATGTGATGCCCACGTAATACCCACGTGATTTAATGTGATTTCCACGTGATTCCCACGTGATTAACTCGTGATTGTCACGTAATTCCCACATGATTCCCACGTGATTGACACGTGATTCCCACGTGATTCCCATTTGATTCCCACCTCATTGACACGTGATACCCACGTTATTCCCACTTGATTCCCACGTGATTGACACGTGATTCCCACGTGATTCCCAAGTGATTCCATCCTGATTGACACGTGATACCCACGTTATTCCCACGTGATTCCCACGTGATTGACACGTGATTCCCACATGATTCCCACGTGATTCCCACGTGATTGACGCATGATTCCCTCGTGATTCCCATGTGATTGAAACGTGATTCCCACGTGATTCCCACATAATTCTCACGTGATTGTCACGTGAATTACACTTGATTCCCACGTGATTATCACGTGATACCCATGTGATTCCCAAGTGATTGACACGTGTTTTCCACGTGCTTTCCACGTGATTCCCACATGATTCCCAAGTGATTGAGAGGTGATTCCCACATTATTCCCACGTGATTGACACGTGATTCCCACGAGATTCCCACGTGATTGACACGTGATTCCCACGTGATTCCCACGTGATTCCCCCGTGATTGACTCGGGATACCCACGTGATTCCCACGTGATTCCCACGTGATTCCCCCGTGATTGACTCGGGATTCCCACGTGATTCCCACGTGATTCCCACGTGATTGACACGTGATTCCCACGTGATTCCCACGTGATTCCCACGTGATTGACACCTGATTCCCACGTGATTCCCAAATGATTGCCACGTGATTCCCACGTGATTCCCACGTGATTCCCACGTGATTGACACGTGATTCCCACGTAATTCCCACGTGATTTCCACGTGATTCCCACGTGATTCCCACGTGATTCCCACGTGATTGGCACGAGATTCCGACGTGATTCCCACGTGATTCCCACGTGATTGACACTTGATTCCCACGTGATTCCCACATGATTGACACGTGATTCCCACGTGATTCCCACATGATTCCCACGTGATTCCCACGTGATTGACACGTGATTCACACGTGATTCACACGTGATTCCCCCGTGATTGACACGTGATTCCCACGTGATTCCCAAGTGATTGACACGTGTTTCCCACTTGATTGACACGTGATTTCCTTGTGATTGACACGTGATTTCCTTGTGATTCCCACGTGATTTACACGTGATTACCCCGTGATTCCCCCGTGATTGACACGTGATTCCCAAGTGATTCCATCGTGATTGACACGTGATTCCCACGTGAATGACACGTGATTTCCTTGTGATTCCCACGTGATTCCCACGTGATTTACACGTGATTACCACGTGATTCACAAATGATTGTCACGTGATTCCCACGTGATCCCACGTGATTCCCACGTGATTACCACGTGATTGACACATGATTGACACGTGATTCCCACGTGATTCCCACGTGATTTACACGTGATTCCCACTTGATTCCCACGTGATTTACACGTGATTCCCACGTGATTCCCACGTCATTCCCTCGTGATTGACACGTGATTCCCCCGTGATTTCCACGGGATTCCCACGTGATATCCACGTGACTCCCACGTGATTGACACGTGATTCCCACGTGATTCCCACGTGATTGACTTGTGATTGGCACGTGATTCCCAAGTGATTCCCACGTGTTTGATACGTGATTCCTACGTGATTGACACGTGATTCCCACATGATTCCCACGTGATTCCCACGTGATTGACACCTCATTCCCTCGTGATTCCCACGTGATTCCCACGTGATTCCCAAACGATTCCCACGTGACGCCCACGTGATTGACACGTGATTCCCACGTGATTTCCACGTGATTCCCACGTGATTGACACGTGATTCCCACGTGATTCCCACGTGATTCCATCCTGATTGACACGTGATTCCCACGTTATTCCCACGTGATTCCCACGTGATTGACACGTGATTCCCACGTGATTCCCACGTGATTCCCACGTGATTGACGCATGATTCCCTCGTGATTCCCATGTGATTGAAACGTGATTCCCACGTGATTCCCACATAATTCTCACGTGATTGTCACGTGAATTACACTTGATTCCCACGTGATTATCACGTGATACCCATGTGATTCCCAAGTGATTGACACGTGTTTTCCACGTGCTTTCCACGTGATTCCCAAGTGATTGACACGTGTTTCCCACGTGATTGACACGTGATTTCCTTGTGATTGACACGTGATTTCCTTGTGATTCCCACGTGATTCCCACGTCATTTACACGTGATTACCACGTGATTCCCCCGTGATTGACACGTGATTCCCAAGTGATTCCAACGTGATTGACACGTGATTCCCACGTGAATGAAAAGTGATTTCCTTGTGATTCCCACGTGATTCCCACGTGATTTACACGTGATTACCACGTGATTCACAAATGATTGTCACGTGATTCCCACGTGATCCCACGTGATTCCCACGTGATTACCACGTGATTGACACATGATTGACACGTGATTCCCACGTGATTTACACGTGATTCCCACTTGATTCCCACGTGATTTACATGTGATTCCCACGTGATTCCCACGTCATTCCCTCGTGATTGACACGTTATTCCCCCGTGATTTCCACGGGATTCCCACGTGATATCCACGTGACTCCCACGTGATTGACACGTGATTCCCAAGTGATTGACTCGTGATTGGCACGTGATTCCCAAGTGATTCCCACGTGATTGATACGTGATTCCTACGTGAATGACACGTGATTCCCACATGATTCCCACGTGATTCCCATGTGATACCCATGGGATTGACACGTCATTCCCACGTGATTCCCATGTGATACCCATGGGATTGACACGTCATTCCCACATGATTCCCACGTGATTCCCACGTGATTGACACCTCATTCCCTCGTGATTCCCACGTGATTCCCACGTGATTCCCAAACGATTCCCACGTGACGCCCACGTGATTGGCACGTCATTCCTACGTGATTCCAACTTGATTGACACGAGATTCCCATTTGATATCCACGTGAATGAGACGTGATTACCACGTGATTCCCACGTGATTGACTCGTGATTCCCACGTGATTCCCACGTGATTCCCACATGATTCCCACATTATTGATGCATGATTCCACATGATTCCCACATGATTGACACGTGATTCCCATGTGATTCCCACGTGACTCACACGTGATTCCCAAGTGATTGACACGTGATTCCCACTTGTTTCCCTTGTGATTCCCACGTGATTGACACCTGATTCCCACATCATTCCCACGTGATGCCCACGTGATTCCCACGTGAATGACACGTGATTACCATGTGATTCCCTGGTGATTCACACGTGAATGAGATGTGATTACCACGTGATTCCCATGTGAATCCCACGTTATTCCCACATGAATGACACGTGATTCTTACGTGATTCCCACGTATTGACACGTAATTCCCACATGATTGCCACGTGATTACCACGTGAATCCCACGTGACTCCCATGTGATTCCCACGTGATTGACGCATGATTCCAACGTGATTCACACGTGATTGCAACGTGATTCCTAAATGATTCCCACGTGATCCACACGTGATTCCCACGTAATTCCCACATGATTCCCACGTGATTCCCACGTGATTCCCACCTGATTGACACGTGATTCCAACGTGATTCCCAAATGATTGTCACGTGATCCACACGTGATTCCCACGTAATTCCCACATGATTCCCACGTGATTGACACGTGATTCCCTCGTGATTCCCACATGATTCCCACGTGATTCCCTCGTGATTCCCACGTGATTGACACGTGATTCCCAAGTTTTTCCCACGTGATTCCCACGTGATTGACACTTCATTCCCACGTGATTCCCACGTAATTCTCACGTGATTGCCACGTGAATTACACGTGATTCCCACGTGATTATCACGTGATACACATGTGATTCCCAAGTGATTGACACGTGTTTCCCACGTGCTTTCCACGTGATTCCCACGTGATTCCCAAGTGATTGAAACGTGATTCCCACGTTATTCCCACGTGATTGTCACGTGATTCCCATGAGATTCCCCCGAGATTCCCACGTGATTGACACGTGATTGATGCATGATTTCCACTTGATTCCCACGTTATTGACACGTGATTGACACGTGATTCCCAGGTGATTCACTCGTGATTGACAAGTGATTCCCACGTGATTTCCACGGGATTCCCACGTGATTCCCACGTGACTCCCTCGTGATTGACTCGTGATTCCCACGTGATTCCCACGTGAATGACACGTGATTCCCACGTGATTCCCACGTGATTCCCCCGTTATTGACTCGGGATTCCCACTTGATTCCCACGTGATTCCCACGTGATTGACACGTGATTGACACGTGATTCCCACGTGATTCCCACGTGATTCCCACGTGATTGACACCTGATTCCCACGTGATTCCCAAATGATTGTCACGTGATTCCCACGTGTTTCCCACGTGATTCCCACGTGATTGACACGTGATTCCCACGAAATTCCCACGTGATTCCCACGTGATTCCCACGTGATTCCCACGTGATTCCCACGTGATTGGCACGAGATTCCGACGTGATTCCCACGTGATTCCCACGTGATTGACACGTGATTCCCACGTGATTCCCACATGATTGACACGTGATTCCCACGTGATTCACACGTGATTCCCCCGTGATTGACACGTGATTCCCACGTGATTCCCAAGTGATTGACACGTGTTTCCCACGTGATTGACACGTGATTTCCTTGTGATTGACACGTGATTTCCTTGTGATTCCCACGTGATTCCCACGTGATTTACACGTGATTACCACGTGATTCCCCCGTGATTGACACGTGATTCCCAAGTGATTCCATCGTGGTTGACACGTGATTCCCACGTGAATGACACGTGATTTCCTTGTGATTCCCACGTGATTCCCACGTGATTTACACGTGATTACCACGTGATTCACAAATGATTGTAACGTGATTCCCACGTGATCCCACGTGATTCCCACGTGATTACCACGTGATTGACACATGATTGACACGTGATTCCCACGTGATTCCCACGTGATTTACACGTGATTCCCACTTGATTCCTACGTGATTCCCACGTGATTCCCACGTGATTCCCCCGTGATTTCCACGGTATTCCCACGTGATATCCACGTAACTCCCACGTGATTGACACGTGATTCCCACGTGAATGACACGTGATTGGCACGTGATTCCCAAGTGATTCCCATGTGATTGATACGTGATTCCTACGTGATTGACAGGTGATTACCGATGATTCCCACGTGATTCCCATGTGATTCCCACGTGATTGACACCTCATTCCCTGGTGATTCCCACGTGATTCCCACGTGATTCCCAAACGATTCCCACGTGACGCCCACGTGATTGACACGTCATTCCTACGTGATTCCAACTAATTGACACGAGATTCCCATTTGATATCCATGTGAATTAGCCGTGATTCCCACGTGATTCCCACGTGATTGACTCGTGATTCCCACGTGATTCCCACGTGATTCCCACGTGATTCCCACGTGATTCCACATTATTGATGCATGATTCCACGTGATTCCCACATGATTGTCCCGTGATTCCCAAGTGATTGACACGTGATTCCCACTTGTTTCCCAAGTGATTCCCACGTGATTGACACCTGATTCCCACATGATTCCCACGTGATGCCCACATGATTCCCACGTGAATGACAGGTGATTACCCTGTGATTCCCACGTGTTTCCCACATGAATGACACGTGATTCCTACGTGATTCCCACATGATTGACACGTAATTCCCACATGATTGTAACGTGATTACCACGTTAATCCCACGTGACTCCCATGTGACTCCCACGTGATTGACGCATGATTCCAACGTGATTCACACGTGATTCCCACGTCATTCCTAAATGATTCCCATGTGATGCCCACGTAATACCCACGTGATTTAATGTGAATTCCACGTGATTCCCACGTGATTAACTCGTGATTGTCACGTAATTCCCACATGATTCCCACGTGATTGACACGTGATTCCCACGTGATTCCCATTTGATTCCCACCTCATTGACACGTGATACCCACGTTATTCCCACTTGATTCCCACGTGATTGACACGTGATTCCCACGTGATTCCCACGTGATTCCATCCTGATTGACACGTGATTCCCACGTTATTCCCACGTGATTCCCACGTGATTGACACGTGATTCCCACATGATTCCCACGTGATTCCCACGTGATTGACGCATGATTCCCTCGTGATTCCCATGTGATTGAAACGTGATTCCCACGTGATTCCCACATAATTCTCACGTGATTGTCACGTGAATTACACTTGATTCCCACGTGATTATCACGTGATACCTATGTGATTCCCAAGTGATTGACACGTGTTTTCCACGTGCTTTCCACGTGATTCCCACATGATTCCCAAGTGATTGAGAGGTGATTCCCACATTATTCCCACGTGATTGACACGTGATTCCCACGAGATTCCCACGTGATTGACACGTGATTCCCACGTGATTCCCACGTGATTCCCCCGTGATTGACTCGGGATACCCACGTGATTCCCACGTGATTCCCACGTGATTCCCCCGTGATTGACTCGGGATTGCCACGTGATTCCCACGTGATTCCCACGTGATTGACACGTGATTCCCACGTGATTCCCACGTGATTCCCACGTGATTGACACCTGATTCCCACGTGATTCCCAAATGATTGCCACGTGATTCCCACGTGATTCCCACGTGATTCCCACGTGATTGACACGTGATTCCCACGTAATTCCCACGTGATTTCCACGTGATTCCCACGTGATTCCCATGTGATTCCCACGTGATTGGCACGAGATTCCGACGTGATTCCCACGTGATTCCCACGTGATTGACACTTGATTCCCACGTGATTCCCACATGATTGACACGTGATTCCCACGTGATTCCCACATGATTCCCACGTGATTCCCACGTGATTGACACGTGATTCACACGTGATTCACACGTGATTCCCCCGTGATTGACACGTGATTCCCACGTGATTCCCAAGTGATTGACACGTGTTTCCCACGTGATTGACACATGATTTCCTTGTGATTGACACGTGATTTCCTTGTGATTCCCACGTGATTTACACGTGATTACCCCGTGATTCCCCCGTGATTGACACGTGATTCCCAAGTGATTCCATCGTGATTGACACGTGATTCCCACGTGAATGACACGTGATTTCCTTGTGATTCCCACGTGATTCCCACGTGATTTACACGTGATTACCACGTGATTCACAAATGATTGTCACGTGATTCCCACGTGATCCCACGTGATTCCCACGTGATTACCACGTGATTGACACATGATTGACACGTGATTCCCACGTGATTCCCACGTGATTTACACGTGATTCCCACTTGATTCCCACGTGATTTACACGTGATTCCCACGTGATTCCCACGTCATTCCCTCGTGATTGACACGTGATTCCCCCGTGATTTCCACGGGATTCCCACGTGATATCCACGTGACTCCCACGTGATTGACACGTGATTCCCACGTGATTCCCACGTGATTGACTCGTGATTGGCACGTGATTCCCAAGTGATTCCCACGTGTTTGATACGTGATTCCCACGTGATACCCACGTGATTCCCATATGATTCCAACGTGATTGACACGTGATTCCCAAATGATTCCCACGTGATGCCCACGTGATTGACACGTCATTCCCACGAGATTCCCACGTGATTGACACGTGATTCCCACGTGATTCCCACGTAATTCCCATGTGAATGACACGTGATTCCCACGTGATTCACACGATATTCCCACCTGATTCCCACGTGATACCCACGTGATTGACACGTGATTCCCACGTGATTCCCCCGTGATTCCCACATGATTGACACGACATTCCCACGTGATTCCCACGTGATTCCTACGTGATTCCCACGTGATTCCCACGTGATTAACACGTGATTTCCAGGTGATTCCCAAATGATTGTCACGTGATTCCCACGTCATTCCCACGTGATTCCCACATGATTCCCACGTGATTGACACGTGATTCCCACGTGATTCCCACGTGATTTACATGTGATTCCTTCGTAATTCCCACGTGATTGACACGTCATTCCCACGAGATTCCCATGTGATTTCCACGTGATTTCCACGTGATTCCCACGTGATTCCCACGTGATTGACACGTTATTCCCACGTGATACCCACGTGATTCCCATATGATTCCAACGTGATTGACACGTGATTCCCAAATGATTCCCACGTGATGCCCACGCGATTGACACGTCATTCCCACGAGATTCCCATGTGATTTCCACGTGATTAAATGTGATTCCCACGTGATTCCCACGTGATTGATATGTGATTCCCAGGTGATTCCCACATGATTGACACGTGATTCCCACGTGATTCCCACGTGATTGACATGTAATTCCCACATGATTCCCACGTGATTCCCACGTGATTGATACGTGATTCCCACGTGAATGATACGTGATTCCTACGTGATTCCCAAGTGATTCCCAAGTGACTGACTCGTGATTCCAACGTGATTACCTCATGATTCCCTCGTGATTGACACGTGATTACCACTTGATTCCCACGTGATTACCACGTGATTCCCACATTATTCCAACTTGACTCCCATGTGATTCACACGAGATTGAAGCATAATTCCCACTTGATTCCCACGTGATTCCCACGTGATTGACACGTGATTCCCACGAGATTCCCTCGTGATTGACAAGTGATTCCCACGTGATTTCCACGGGATTCCCACGTGATTCCCACGTGACTCCCTCGTGATTGAATCGTGATTCCCACGTGATTCCCACGTGAATGATACGTGATTCCCACGTGATTCCCACGTGATTGACTCGGGATTCCCACGAGATTCCCACGTGATTCCCACGTGATTGACGCGTGATTGACACGTGATTCCCACGTGATTCCCACGTGATTCCCACGTGATTCCCACGTGATTGACACCTGATTCCCACGTGATTCCCAAATGATTGTCACGTGATTCCCACGTGATTCCCACGTGATTGACACGTGATTCCCACGTAATTCCCACGTGATTCCCACGTGACTCCCACGTGATTGGCACGAGATTCCGCCATGATTCCCACGTGATTGACACGTGATTCCCACGTGATTCCCACATGATTGACAGGTGATTCCCACGTGATTCTCACATGATTCCCACGTGATTCCCACGTGATTGACACGTGATTCACACGTGATACACACGTGATTCCCCCGTGATTGACACGTGATTCCCACGTCATTCCCTAATGATTTTCACGTCATTCCCACGTGATTCCCAGATGATTCCAACGTGATTCCCACATGATTGACACGTAATTCCCACATGATTCCCACGTGATTGACACGTGATTCCCACGTGATTCCCACATGATTGACACATGATTCCGACGTGATTCCCAAATGATTGTCACGTGATCCACACGTGATTCCCACGTAATTCCCACATGATTACCACGTGATTGACACGTGATTTACTCGTGATTCCCACATGATTCCCACGTGATTCCCTCGTGATTCCCAGGTGATTCACACGTGATTCCCAAGTTTTTCCCACGTGATTCCCACGTGATTGACACTTGATTCCCACGTGATTCCCACGTAATTCTCACGTGATTGCCACGTGAATTACACGTGATTCCCACGTGATTATCACGTGATACACATGTGATTCCCAAGTGATTGACACGTGTTTCCCACGTGCTTTCCACGTGATTCCCACGTGATTCCCAAGTGATTGACACGTGATTCCCACGTTATTCACACGTGATTGACACGTGATTCCCACGAGATTCCCCCGAGATTCCCACGTGATTGACACGTGATTGATGCATGATGTCCAGTTGATTCCCACGTGATTGACACGTGATTGACACGTGATTCCCACGTGATTCACTCGTGATTGACAAGTGATTCCCACGTGATTTCCACGGGATTCCCACGTGATTCCCACGTGACTCCCTCGTGATTGACTCGTGATTCCCACGTGATTCCCACGTGATTCCCACGTGATTCCCCCGTGATTGACTCGGGATTCCCATGTGATTCCCACGTGATTCCCACATGATTGACACGTGATTGACACGTGATTCCCACGTGATTCCCACGTGATTCCCACGTGATTGACAACTGATTCCCACGTGATTCCCAAATGTTTGTCACGTGATTCCCACGTGATTCCCACGTGATTCCCACGTGATTCCCACGTGATTCCCACGTGATTCCCACGTGATTGGCACGAGATTCCGACCTGATTCCCACTTGATTCCCACCTGATTGACACGTGATTCCCACGTGATTCCCACATGATTGACACGTGATTCCCACGTGATTCCCACATGATTCCCACGTGATTCCCACGTGATTGACACGTGATCCACACGTGATTCACACGTGATTCCCCCGTGATTGACACGTGATTCCCACGTGATTCCCAAGTGATTGACACGTGTTTCCCACGTGATTGACACGTGATTTCCTTGTGATTGACACGTGATTTCCTTGTGATTCCCACGTGATTCCCACGTGATTTACACGTGATTACCACGTGATTCCCCCGTGATTGACACGTGATTCCCAAGTGATTCCATCGTGATTGACACGTGATTCCCACGTGAATGCCACGTGATTTCCTTGTGATTCCCACGTGATTCCCACGTGATTTACACGTGATTACCACGTGATTCACAAATGATTGTCACGTGATTCCCACGTGATCCCACGTGATTCCCACGTGATTACCACGTGATTGACACATATTGACACGTGATTCCCACGTGATTGACACATGATTGACACGTGATTCCCACGTGATTCCCACGTGATTTACACGTGATTCCCACTTGATTCCCACGTGATTCACACGTGATTCCCTCGTGATTGACACGTGATTCCCCCGTGATTTCCACGGGATTCCCACGTCATATCCACGTGACTCCCACGTGATTGACACGTGATTCCCACGTGATTCCCACGTGATTGACTCGTGATTGGCACGTGATTCCCAAGTGATTCCCACGTGATTGATACGTGATTCCTATGTGATTGACACGTGATTCCCACATGATTCCCACGTGATTCCCATGTGATACCCATGGGATTGACACGTCATTCCGACATGATTCCCACGTGATTCCCACGTGATTGACACCTCATTCCGTCGTGATTCCCACGTGGTTCCCACGTGATTCCCAAACGATTCCCACGTGACGCCCACGTGATTGACACGTCATTCCTACGTGATTCCAACTTGATTGACACGAGATTCCCATTTGATATCCATGTGAATTAGCCGTGATTCCCACGTGATTCCCACGTGATTGACTCGTGATTCCCACGTGATTCCCACGTGATTCCCACGTGATTCCCACATTATTGATGCCTGATTCCACGTGATTCCCACATGATTGACCCGTGATTCCCAAGTGATTGACACGTGATTCCCACTTGTTTCCCAAGTGATTCCCACGTGATTGACACCTGATTCCCACATGATTCCTACGTGATGCCCACATGATTCCCACGTGAATGACAGGTGATTACCCTGTGATTCCCAGGTGATTCCCATGTGATTGACACGTGATTCCCTCGTGATTCACACGTGATTGAGATGTGACTACCACGTGATTCCCATGTGATTCCCACGTGTTTCCCACATGAATGACACGTGATTCCTACGTGATTCCCACATGATTGACACGTAATTCCCTCATGATTGTAACGTGATTACCACGTGAATCCCAAGTGACTCCCATGTGATTCCCACGTGATTGACGCATGATTCCAACGTGATTCACACGTGATTACCACGTGATTCCTAAATGATTCCCATGTGATGCCCACGTGATGCCCACGTGATTTAATGTGATTTCCACGTGATTCCCACGTTGTTAACTCGTGATTGTCACGTAATTCCCACATGATTCCCACGTGATTGACACGTGATTCCCACGTGATTCCCATTTGATTCCCACCTCATTGACACGTGATACCCACGTTATTCCCACTTGATTCCCACGTGATTGACACGTGATTCCCACGTGATTCCCACGTGATTCCCTCCTGATTGACACGTGATTCCCACGTTATTCCCACGTGATTCCCACGTGATTGACACGTGATTCCCACGTGATTCCCACGTGATTCCCACGTGATGGACGCATGATTCCCACGTGATTCCCATGTGATTGAAACGTGATTCCCACGTGATTCCCACGTAATTCTCACGTGATTGCCACGTGAATTACACTTGATTCCCACGTGATTATCACGTGATACCCATGTGATTCCCAAGTGATTGACACGTGTTTTCCACGTGCTTTCCACGTGATTCCCACATGATTCCCAAGTGATTGACACGTGATTTCCACGTTATTCCCACGTGATTGCCACGTGATTCCCACGAGATTCCCACATGATTGACACGTGATTCCCACGTGATTCCCACGTGATTCCCCCGTGATTGACTCGAGATTCCCACGTGATTCCCACGTGATTCCCACGTGATTCCCCCGTGATTGACTCGGGATTCCCACGTGATTCCCACGTGATTCCCACGTGATTGACACGTGATTGACACGTGATTCCCACGTGATTCCCACGTGATTCCCACGTAATTCCCACGTGATTCCCACGTGATTCCCACGTGATTCCCACGTGATTCCCAAATGATTGTCACGTGATTCCCACGTGATTCCCACGTGATTCCCACGTAATTCCCACGTGATTCCCACGTGATTCCCACGTGATTGACACGTGATCCACACGTGATTCACACGTGATTCCCCCGTGATTGACACGTGATTCCCACGTGATTCCCAAGTGATTGACACGTGTTTCCCACGTGATTGACACGTGATTTCCTTGTGATTGACACGTGATTTCCTTGTGATTCCCACGTGACTCCCTCGTGATTGAATCGTGATTCCCACGTGATTCCCACGTGAATGATACGTGATTCCCACGTGATTCCCACGTGATTGACTCGGGATTCCCACGAGATTCCCACGTGATTCCCACGTGATTCCCACGTGATTCCCACGTGATTGACACCTGATTCCCACGTGATTCCCAAATGATTGTCACGTGATTCCCACGTGATTCCCACGTGATTGACACGTGATTCCCACGTAATTCCCACGTGATTCCCACGTGACTCCCACGTGATTGGCACGAGATTCCGCCATGATTCCCACGTGATTGACACGTGATTCCCACGTGATTCCCACATGATTGACAGGTGATTCCCACGTGATTCTCACATGATTCCCACGTGATTCCCACGTGATTGACACGTGATTCACACGTGATACACACGTGATTCCCCCGTGATTGACACGTGATTCCCACGTCATTCCCTAATGATTTTCACGTCATTCCCACGTGATTCCCAGATGATTCCAACGTGATTCCCACATGATTGACACGTAATTCCCACATGATTCCCACGTGATTGACACGTGATTCCCACGTGATTCCCACATGATTGACACATGATTCTGACGTGATTCCCAAATGATTGTCACGTGATCCACACGTGATTCCCACGTAATTCCCACATGATTACCACGTGATTGACACGTGATTCACTCGTGATTCCCACATGATTCCCACGTGATTCCCTCGTGATTCCCAGGTGATTCACACGTGATTCCCAAGTTTTTCCCACGTGATTCCCACGTGATTGACACTTGATTCCCACGTGATTCCCACGTAATTCTCACGTGATTGCCACGTGAATTACACGTGATTCCCACGTGATTATCACGTGATACACATGTGATTCCCAAGTGATTGACACGTGTTTCCCACGTGCTTTCCACGTGATTCCCACGTGATTCCCAAGTGATTGACACGTGATTCCCACGTTATTCCCACGTGATTGACACGTGATTCCCACGAGATTCCCCCGAGATTCCCACGTGATTGACACGTGATTGATGCATGATGTCCAGTTGATTCCCACTTGACTGACACGTGATTGACACGTGATTCCCACGTGATTCACTCGTGATTGACAAGTGATTCCCACGTGATTTCCACGGGATTCCCACGTGATTCCCACGTGACTCCCTCGTGATTGACTCGTGATTCACACGTGATTCCCACGTGATTCCCACGTGATTCCCCCGTGATTGACTCGGGATTCCCATGTGATTCCCACGTGATTCCCACATGATTGACACGTGATTGACACGTGATTCCCACGTGATTCCCACGTGATTCCCACGTGATTGACAACTGATTCCCACGTGATTCCCAAATGTTTGTCACGTGATTCCCACGTGATTCCCACGTGATTCCCACGTGATTCCCACGTGATTCCCACGTGATTCCCACGTGATTGGCACGAGATTCCGACCTGATTCCCACTTGATTCCCACCTGATTGACACGTGATTCCCACGTGATTCCCACATGATTGACACGTGATTCCCACGTGATTCCCACATGATTCCCACGTGATTCCCACGTGATTGACACGTGATCCACACGTGATTCACACGTGATTCCCCCGTGATTGACACGTGATTCCCACGTGATTCCCAAGTGATTGACACGTGTTTCCCACGTGATTGACACGTGATTTCCTTGTGATTGACACGTGATTTCCTTGTGATTCCCACGTGATTCCCACGTGATTTACACGTGATTACCACGTGATTCCCCCGTGATTGACACGTGATTCCCAAGTGATTCCATCGTGATTGACACGTGATTCCCACGTGAATGCCACGTGATTTCCTTGTGATTCCCACGTGATTCCCACGTGATTTACACGTGATTACCACGTGATTCACAAATGATTGTCACGTGATTCCCACGTGATCCCACGTGATTCCCACGTGATTACCACGTGATTGACACATATTGACACGTGATTCCCACGTGATTGACACATGATTGACACGTGATTCCCACGTGATTCCCACGTGATTTACACGTGATTCCCACTTGATTCCCACGTGATTCACACGTGATTCCCTCGTGATTGACACGTGATTCCCCCGTGATTTCCACGGGATTCCCACGTGATATCCACGTGACTCCCACGTGATTGACACGTGATTCCCACGTGATTCCCACGTGATTGACTCGTGATTGGCACGTGATTCCCAAGTGATTCCCACGTGATTGATACGTGATTCCTATGTGATTGACACGTGATTCCCACATGATTCCCACGTGATTCCCATGTGATACCCATGGGATTGACACGTCATTCCGACATGATTCCCACGTGATTCCCACGTGATTGACACCTCATTCCCTCGTGATTCCCATGTGGTTCCCACGTGATTCCCAAACGATTCCCACGTGACGCCCACGTGATTGACACGTCATTCCTACGTGATTCCAACTTGATTGACACGAGATTCCCATTTGATATCCATGTGAATTAGCCGTGATTCCCACGTGATTGACTCGTGATTCCCACGTGATTCCCACGTGATTCCCACGTGATTCCCACGTGATTCCCACATTATTGATGCCTGATTCCACGTGATTCCCACATGATTGACCCGTGATTCCCAAGTGATTGACACGTGATTCCCACTTGTTTCCCAAGTGATTCCCACGTGATTGACACCTGATTCCCACATGATTCCTACGTGATGCCCACATGATTCCCACGTGAATGACAGGTGATTACCCTGTGATTCCCAGGTGATTCCCATGTGATTGACACGTGATTCCCTCGTGATTCACACGTGATTGAGATGTGACTACCACGTGATTCCCATGTGATTCCCACGTGTTTCCCACATGAATGACACGTGATTCCTACGTGATTCCCACATGATTGACACGTAATTCCCTCATGATTGTAACGTGATTACCACGTGAATCCCAAGTGACTCCCATGTGATTCCCACGTGATTGACGCATGATTCCAACGTGATTCACACGTGATTACCACGTGATTCCTAAATGATTCCCATGTGATGCCCACGTGATGCCCACGTGATTTAATGTGATTTCCACGTGATTCCCACGTTGTTAACTCGTGATTGTCACGTAATTCCCACATGATTCCCACGTGATTGACACGTGATTCCCACGTGATTCCCATTTGATTCCCACCTCATTGACACGTGATACCCACGTTATTCCCACTTGATTCCCACGTGATTGACACGTGATTCCCACGTGATTCCCACGTGATTCCCTCCTGATTGACACGTGATTCCCACGTTATTCCCACGTGATTCCCACGTGATTGACACGTGATTCCCACGTGATTCCCACGTGATTCCCACGTGATGGACGCATGATTCCCACGTGATTCCCATGTGATTGAAACGTGATTCCCACGTGATTCCCACGTAATTCTCACGTGATTGCCACGTGAATTACACTTGATTCCCACGTGATTATCACGTGATACCCATGTGATTCCCAAGTGATTGACACGTGTTTTCCACGTGCTTTCCACGTGATGCCCACATGATTCCCAAGTGATTGACACGTGATTTCCACGTTATTCCCACGTGATTGCCACGTGATTCCCACGAGATTCCCACATGATTGACACGTGATTCCCACGTGATTCCCACGTGATTCCCCCGTGATTGACTCGGGATTCCCATGTGATTCCCACGTGATTCCCACGTGATTCCCCCGTGATTGACTCGGGATTCCCACGTGATTCCCACGTGATTCCCACGTGATTGACACGTGATTGACACGTGATTCCCACGTGATTCCCACGTGATTCCCACGTAATTCCCACGTGATTCCCACGTAATTCCCACGTGATTCCCACGTGATTCCCAAATGATTGTCACGTGATTCCCACGTGATTCCCACGTGATTCCCACGTGATTCCCACGTAATTCCCACGTGATTCCCACGTAATTCCCACGTGATTCCCACGTGATTCCCAAATGATTGTCACGTGATTCCCACGTGATTCCCACGTGATTCCCACGTGATTCCCACGTGATTCCCACGTGATTGACACGTGATTCACACGTGATTCACACGTGATTCCCCCGTGATTGACACGTGATTCCCACGTGATTCCCAAGTGATTGACACGTGTTTCCCACGTGATTGACACGTGATTTCCTTGTGATTGACACGTGAGTTCCTTGTGATTCCTACGTGATTCCCACGTGATTGACACGTGATTCCCAAGTGATTCCATCGTGATTGACACGTGATTCCCACGTGAATGACACGTGATTTCCTTGTGATTCCCACGTGATTCCCACGTGATTTACACGTGATTACCACGTGATTCACAAATGATTGTCACGTGATTCCCACGTGATCCCACGTGATTCCCACGTGATTACCACCTGATTGACACATGATTGACACGTGATTCCCACGTGATTTACACGTGATTCCCACATGATTCCCACGTGATTGACACGTGATTCCCACGTGATTCCCACGTGATTCCCACGTGATTCCCTCGTGATTGACACGTGATTCCCCCGTGATTTCCACGGGATTCCCACGTGATATCCACGTGACTCCCACGTGATTGACACGTGATTCCCACGTGATTGACACGTGATTGGCACGTGATTCCCAAGTGATTCCCATGTGATTGATACGTGATTCCTACGTGATTGACACGTGATTCCCACATGATTCCCACGTGATTCCCACGTGATTGACACCTCATTCCCTCGTGATTCCCATGTGATTCCCACGTGATTCCC